>NC_063333.1:102053739-102080234 GCF_021869965.1 Rhincodon typus | reverse complement strand
TGGCATCAGAACAGATTGCATCGGAGCCTTCCCACTTGGCACTCTTACTTTACAAAGTGGGCTACTGACAGAAAGAACTTCTCAAAGACTTTAAGATATTTGGTTGTGTTTTTGTATGCTTTGCAATTTTCAACATTGCAGAGTCTTCAAGCTTTCCAAAAACCTATAGTTAACTAGGTGCTATTAAGGTCCGAACTTGCATGGTTGCTTCCTGTGTTGTTTCCCCAAAAGGACACCTCAGCACATGCCATTGAGCATCCTCAAGATTACAAACAACTTGAGAAGCCCAGAGAAGCACCCTTTTGTGCAGCACTATTTTAGTAAACTGTCCACACATACCATTCACTCCCATGACCCCCAGAAACATCAGTCCTAAAAACTTTCTCTAAGAAGCTAGTTTCTTGTGTACAATTGTTCTTTACTTTCCAATAATATTTACAGATTAGAAATTAAATCATCTCCATTTTTAGTGCCAAGGGGAGCTGAAATAAAGAGAATAAAAGTGCCCTTAGTTGAGTGAAATATTAAACATCAAACGTTCCATTAGATTGATATTATGGCCTGTTAATTCAATGCCTAAGTGGTGAAGAGTGTAGTTAATTCCCTTCCTTTCTTATTAAGGTGCTTTCTATCTTTCTCATTTTGTGTGTGCATAAATGAATAAGATTCCATGGCACTATTTAATGGAAAACATGGTATTTTCAGGTGTCTCGGTGAACATTCCCTCAACAAAATCATGCAACAGATAAATTGTTTATCGACCTTATTATCGTTTTAGAAGACAAAATGAGGCTAGCATGCTTGCCTTTGAAACAACTAATATAGAATTTCAAAATAATGAAGTTAAATGCAAAAGGCCTTTTTCTAAGGTTTTTTATTTGTTCACTGAATGTGAACCTCACTGACAAGGCCAGTATCTGTTTCTTGACCCTAATTACTCTTGAAAAGTTGGGGCTGAGCTGCCTTTCTGAACCATTGTAGTCCTTAGCATGCAGGGATGAGGTTCTAGTAATTAGGACTAGTCATAGTGAAGAAACAGCAATATAGTTCCAAGTCAAAATGGTTTGTGACTTGAGGAGGGGATCTTGCAGTTGAGGTGTTCCAATCTGTTGATTGACCTTATTCTTCTAAGTAGCAGATTTTTGAAAAGTGCTGTCAAAGGAGTCTGTGATGTTGGGGATCTCAGGAAATGGATGAGATAAATTTTTCTCTTGGCACTTCTGGCTGAAGTTTAAATGCTTCAGGTTTGTCTTTGCACTGACTTGTTATGCTCCCCCATCTATTGAGGATGGGGATGTTTGAGGAGCTTTGTGCTCTGCTTTATTGTTTAATTATCCAGCCCTATTCATGACTGAATAGGTCAGGACTACAGAACCTAGATCTGATTCTTTGGTTGTGGGATTACAGTCCTCTTTGTATCGCAGGCTGTTTGTGCTGTTTGGTATGCAAGTAGTCCTGTGCAATAGCTTCATCAATTTGGATTTTTTTTTAAGTATGCCTACTGCAAAGCTGACATGCCTCCTGAACCCTTCACTGCACCACATGTAGCTTGATGGCAATGATGGAGTGAAGAATATGATTTTAAGATTGTGGGTGAATGCAATTAGGCTCCAATTGATGGCCCAGTGTGTCATGGGTGCCAGGTTTTGAGCTGCTAGTGCTGTTCTCAATTAAATTTATTTTCACATAATAATAAATGCCGAACAGCAGAAGGAGGACATCCTTTAGTATGAAGTCTTGTCATTGAGTGGTTTCATCCCTACTTGTCAGACAATTCTCCCAACCTTGGCACAATTCACTTCATTTTAGTATGGAAGTCTTTACAGGGTTGACTAGGCAAAATATGTCTTGTCATTTTTGATGCTCAGTTAGGCAAAGGTAGTCCATCATATTTTATTCTTATTTGATTTTTCTGTAGCAATTTTGTCCAGTTGGCTTGCTTGCTGGTTCAGAGCCGACTTCACAGTCACCCCACACTGGTGTGTGTCTGGAATCATGGACTTACCAGACCTGATAAAGGTGGTAGATTTTTTTGCTCTGGATTATATTAGTAAACTGGATGGATTTATATGACAACTGCTTCATGGTCACCATTACAGAGATGAATGTTTAAGACTGGATTTAGCAATTAATTTAAAGTAAATTCCTCAGCTACAGTGGTGGAATTTGAATTTTCATCTCCTGAGTAGTAATCTGGATTACTAATCCAGTAACCTGACTACAATGCTACTATTCCCTTGTATAATAAGGCGCTGTATAAATTAAATGCTTTCTCTGTTTATGATTGGTAACTTATCTTGTAAAAAGAATGTGTAATTCCCCTTTGTACCACATCACATAGCAAGTTGAAGATGTACACAAACTGTGTGCACAAACTGTTAAATTTCAGCTTCCACCACAAACGGTTCAAATAAGTGTTAATATAGAGACAACATATCACCTAGAATATCAGAAAATGTAAAGAACCTCCTCCCTTTTTTTTTATGTCTTCATTCTGTATGTTTTGTCAAAACATTTTCATTTTTAATTAGCAATTTAATAAACTTTGATATGATCACCTAAAAGTCCAGATTTGTCTCAGAGTCAATGATGGGAGTTTAAACGTAAATGCAACATCTATAATGGATTATAAGCATCGTGGATAAAATGTTGGGTTTTGCTTCCAACATGATACTTTATCTGATGTGGTAATGCTTATGTTATTCCTCATTACATAAGAAATTAGCTGTGGATATTGTGCCATTGAAAAATCCACCAGACATTTATTACAGCTAGGCATTATAAACATTACCTTCTCAGACATATTAGTGTTTGAGCTAACATTAAAATATTAGATGACAACTGAGGAGCATACTTTAGTAGCATGTTATGCTTCAAGTGGTCCAAGGTAAGATGGAGTCTGTGATCTTTGTATCCTTAACTTACATTCTATCATTCAGTGATGATGTCATGAGCATGTCTCTTAACAGTCCGCTCAGCTATTATGTGTCTTAAAGACATATTGGCATACTGACTATGTAATATAATACAACAGGGTAACAATCAGGAGAAAGGTAAAACACAGTATTGATTTCCTGTCATCCTTTTTTCACTATCACACAGAATCAAGATCAAATATCGCATCTTTAAAGTTAAATTCTACAGAATCAACTTTGCCTTCATAAATGACAAAATTGATTATTGTTTAACATCTTGTGCAAAGCGATGAAAGGGTAAACAAAGGAATAATAACTTGCTGATGGACAATGGGAAAAGTCAGGCCATGTTTAACTGCAATAAAGTGATATTGTAATTTTACATCTTTACTTTATTCTGTTGGAATTAAATAGTTCTAAGCACCAGTGCAAGTAATAAAATGACTGAGCAGCAGCAAAAAGGAAAAGAGAAATGTTTACAAAAGTGAAATTACAGAAGATCTAAGTTGTACAACTTGCATAAGGTTATGTTTAATAGTAGTCTGGAAATTACCAATATGACGTCAAGAAAAGCATGAATTGAAAAAGATGTCTGTAAAGGGTTGTACTAAGTTATAAAGCTATGTGCCATTTGAATTCAGCATTTCTTTAGATGACTGATCTGAGAGAGCTTGTGAATTATTTTCCATCATAGTGTGTTGACTAACATCTAATTATCCAGTATGGAGTTGGCAAACTTCATTATTTTCTCATGAATGAAAGTTTTTTTTTAATACAGAGGCAGTTGTCATAACAACCAAATGCGCAGATGATTAATCACCATGATGTTGGCAGAACCCTCAAGAAGCCCAACAGATATATTTAGATCAGATTTCATCCTTCTGGTGAGCTGCAATGCTTGCTTGTTTATAGTAGTCAATTGAACACTTTCCAATGTAACACTGAGTCATATAGCTCAAGGAAATATCAGATTTGATCCTCAATTGAGGAGTTAGCAGAGCTAAGCCAAAGAGATGGTACTGATGCAATAATTGGCCTTCATTCTTTTGAATAAGGCAGGAAAGAAATTCCAACATTTCTGTTTCTATTTGTTATGATGGTCAGAATTTAATGCAGCTCACTGCAACAGGAAAGATGGCATTGAGGTCATACAATTAGGCAGAAATCATGAAACAGGCTGCCAATGGTACAAAAACCTTGGCAGTTAAGTTGGTAGCAGAATATTGATGCCAATGTTGAGAAGTCATCTGCACATGATGGGAAGGTAATTGTACTCATTAATGAATGTGTCAAGGCCATTTAAAGTCAAATCACCACAAATTAGTTGTAGCTTCTGAATTACATAGATCCCACTGCTGCTGAAATCCACTTAGTGAAACCTGGTGACATTTAAAGGGCTCTGATGTAATGGTGTAACTTTGGATTTGACCTGCATAGATATTTAGTCTATCCTTGGTGCAAATCATCCAATCTGGGTTAGAATCCAAATCTCTGATCAGGATCAGAATCTCTATTTCTGATAAAGGTCAGAATCTCTACTTCTGATCCAGATCAGAAGCCCTATCTCTGATCAGGTTCAAAATTCCTATCTCTGGTCTAGGTCCAAATTTCCATTCCTGATCTGAATCAGAATCCTGTCTCTGATTTGGGTCAGAATACCTGTCTCTGGTTCATGTCAAGAGTCCCTATTTCAGATACAGTTCAGGATTCCTATTTCTGTTTCATGTAGGAATCCCTATTTCAGATCCAGGTTGGAATCTCTATTTCTGATCTAAGTCAAAATGCCTATTTCTGCTCTGGGTTGGAATCCTTATTTCTGAATCAGATTGGAATCCCTATCTCTAATCTGGGGTTCTCTGTACAGACTTTCTATGCTTTCTATATTGTCACTTGCACATGACCGCTAATATCAAGGTCACATCATGATATACGTTACCATCTCTTTATCACAGTCATTCTCATCACACTACACAGACCTTCCCGAGTTGTCCCCAGTGTGAGAAATCTAACCTTCAGAATGTCTGTGGCTATCAAGTTTGACTGGCATCTGTAACTACCCAACCTTACAGAACAAGTGCACACAACTGCCTACACTGCTGCTGTTGTGTGAAACGATTGAATCCAATATTCAAAACTTTGAAGTTCCCAAAGAGTTGACAATAGTGGTGGCTGGGACTTCGCCAAAAGTGTGGGAGAATACTTATTAAGTTGAGATGTCGAAGTTCACACAACCTGTTGCCATGTTGTGTTTTTTTACCCTTTGTGACATTCCATTGTGAAAAATAAAAGCACCTTTATCGGTGTCACTACAAATCCAAAGAAATGTGGTTTATTCTTAGCTGCACTTTGAAATAGCTGAGCAAATGCTCAGTTCAGAGGCAATGGCTGAGGACAACAAATGCTGGCTTTCCCTGCAAAGGTCACATCTCAAGAAAGATTTCAAAAATTCAGAAGCCATAACACACCTCTAAAACTACTGAACATTAAAAACATAATGACATCTCTTAAACGTGTACCACAATACTATCCTTCCCCATGCCCTCTCCATGCTACCTATGTCTCATTTCATAGCTGTTGACCCAATGTTCATTATATACAGTCCTTAGATTCCATGGAAAAATTAAAGAAAAATATTTTACATTCCTTCAGAAAAAAAATTAAACCTCTCACTATCTAATAATGTGCAAAGATGTTCTCCCTTGTGGGAAAGACTGGAACCAGCTAACACAGTTTTACAGTAAAGGGTCTCCCATTTAGGGTTGAGGAAGATTTTACTTTCAGAGGGTCTTGAGATTTTCCAGTGAACGGTGCAAGTGGGAAGTTTGAGTATTTTTAAGGCAGAGTTAGATTGATCTTGGCTAAAATGTGACTCAAAGTTCATTGGTTTAGGTGGAAGTGTAGAGATGATCCTCAATCAGATCAGCTATGATCTTATTGAATGATGGAGCAGGCTGAAGGGCTGAGTGGCCTACTTACACTCCCAATTCATATGTTTGTCTGTAAAAGTTTCCATCTAACACGTTGTCATTTGATACTTAGAAAAAAAATTGCTTCTGCCATATGGACAAACCTTGTAATTCTTGGAATCCCATTATTTTTGTCAACAAACCAGACACTGACATCAAAGGCACAATCTGTTACTACACCCTCCTATATGAATGAAACTGTGTCAAAACCCATTAATCTTTGAAACTCAGCCAGACATTCACAATGGCCACAGCTATCCAAACAATAACATATTCTCTGCGATGGAAATGAAGTTGAGGCTCATTTCAGGCATAGTGCCTGTCAAATAATGGACAGTGCAGGGTTTATTTTTATAAGCCAAATCTGCGAATTCATTTGAATTACAGTTCATAACACGACAACACAGGTTAACAGGATATCTAGTAACGTTTATCCATTGGAAAATACTGGAATGCATGAGAATATGCAGAATGCTGATCAATGAAAGAACCAAGTTAACTTTGCAGAACAGATCCCTGCATTAAAAATGCACCTGTATTACAGGAGAGCACCTAATAGTGATATTTGAAGGTGTGAAAATATTGTACACTTTCCTTCCAAAAAGTTCCAGACTCCTGAGCAGGCTTCCCATTTTTCTCATATATTTTCATACTTGAGATTTCAATGAACCTCCAAAACTCTACCCCATCAGAAAAACATTGTATATGGGGAAATGTGATTTGTGTCCCTTACTTTAAATAGTGAACTTGATCTCACTAGGGCAGGCGTGCATTTGGCATTACTGACCCACAAACAGGTGACAGCAAAATGTTGCTGGTCACGGATGTGGAAGAAGATTGGATTTGCTCTAAAAAAAAGTCTGTACTGCCTGATATATTTCTCAATCCTATTCCCCTGCCTTCCCCCCATAACATTTGACCCCTTTACGAATCAAGAACCTATGTGTCTCTGTCTTAAGTGCACTCAATTACTTGGCATCCACAACTCATGCAGCAATGAGTTCCACAGATTCACCACCCTCTAGCTGAAGAAATTCCTCCTAAAATCAGTCCCAAATGGTCATCTCTCCACTCTGAGGCCATGCCCTTAAGTTCTAGTCTCTCCTACTATTGTAAACATCTTCTTCACATCTACTCTATCTAGGCCTCTCAGTATTCTGTAAGTTTCAATGATATTCCCCATCATCCTTTCAATCTCCATCAAGTACAAACACAGAATCCTTGACTGCTCTTCATACGACAAGCCCATCATCCCCAGGCTCATTCTTGTGAACCTTCTCTGGCCCACTCCAACACCAACACATCCTTCCTTAGAAATGGGGCCCAAAACTGTTCACAATATTCCAAGTACAATCTGACTAGAGTCTTATACAGCCTCATCAGTACGTCCGTGTACTGGTATTCTAGCCTTCCGAAATGAATGCAAACATTGACTAGCAGTGCCTCCACAATCTCCCTAGCTATCTGCATCAGAATTCTGGGGTGAGTCCATCTACTGTCAGTGATTTATCCTCCTTTAGACCTTTCAGCTTTTTCAGCACTTTTTCCTTAGTGATGGCCACTATACTCACCTCTGCATCCTGACTATCTTGGATTTCTAGTATGCTATTGTTGTCTTCCACCATGCTGTCAGCTGCAAAGTACCTATTCAGTGCTTCTGCCACTTCTTTGTTCCCCATTACTGCTGAATTTCTGCTATGCTTCCCGAATTATCCCCAGTAACTCCTACCATTGCTGCTCCATATTTTCCCTGCTAGGCTCCCCTTCCAATCAACTCTAGCCAGCTCCTCCCTCGTGTCTTTGTAGTTACCTTTCCTCAGTTGTAATACCATTACATTTGATGCCAGCTTCTCCCTCTCAAACTGCAGGGTGAATTTTATCATATTATGGTCATTTTACTCAGGGGGTCTTTCACCTTAAGCTCCCTAATCAAGTCTGTCTCATTACACATCACCAAATTCAGAATTGCCTTTTCCCTAGTGGGGTCTATTGCAAACTGCTCCAAAAAACCATCTCACAGATATTCCACAAATCCCTTTTTTTAGGGATCGACTACCAACCTGATTTTCCCAGTCCACCTGCATATTGAAGTACACCATGATTATTGTAATAGTGCCTTTCTTACATGACTTTTCTATCTCGTGAATTATTATCTGCACCTTATCATGACTACATCTAGGAGGCCTGTACATAAATCCCATTAAGGTCTTTTCCCTTTAGAGTTCTTCAACTCTACTCACAGATTCTGTGCCTTCTGACACTTTATCAGTTATTTCTATCAATTTCATTTCATTTCTTTCTAACAAGGCATCCCCGCCCTGCCTGCACATCTGCTTGTCCTTTCAATCAGGCACATATCCTTGGATATTTAGTTCCCAGCCCTAATCCCCTTGCAGCCACATCTCTGACATACCCAAAACATTGTACCAGCCAATTTCTTGATTAGCTCAAGTCAAGTGGTGAGACCATGGGGCAAGATTTTTTGGAGAGTGGCCAGGCCACAGCAATGATATTGAGTGATGTGTGGTCCAGGTTTGGGAGGCCAGGGGAGTGAATTTAGTCACCGGCTGATTAAAGAGTGTATGACTTTGATGTTGGCACACCACAGTTGGGTTCAGGTGTGCTTCACTGGAGATTCACTTTCCATTGCCCAGCACCCAGTGAAGGTTGAGGAAGTACCAATTAGCATGGGCCTACTCTTGTCACAGGTAAAATAAAAGCAGCAGCAGTGATTGGATGATGCCACTTGAGGACTTCAATAGATCAACATGTGGGTGAGCTGCCCACACTTTCATGTGCCTCATAAAATGGGAGATAGGCTAAGGAGGCATGTAGGCAATGGGCAGGCAACATGCAACATTTTTCAAGCCCACCTGCCTTCAAATCTGCCACAAGGCACCATAAAGGTCTGCGCATAGTAATATTAAAATGTGCTCTGGTTTAAAAAACAAAGGATACAGTGCAGCATGCAATGGTGGCTTTATTTTATCACCAGCACGATATAAATATATTCTAGTACCATTAAAGTTATTGAAAATCTTTGTTTTAAAGCATTTTAATTCTTGCAGGTCAGTTTCAGATATACTGTTAATTTATGGTCATGTTGACCTGTTTATTAAGCCATTGTGTTACGGTACTAAACAAGTACCAAAGTCAGAAATGGGCTAGTGCGGTCCAAAACAAACAAACGTTTTCACAGCCTCTAAATCGAGGAATAATGTGATAAAATATGCAAGTATCGTTGATGAACAGGGAAAATTATTTCAATCTTCAAACAATAAATATATGAGTTGTAACATTGATGTTTACTTTTAAAGGTGTAGGGCTATGATGGGGTGGAGTCAAATCTATTGTTTTGATTTTTCTCCTTTCCCATTACATCCAACCTGAGTTTTATAAAGTTGATGGTTTTGTAACACTTTGATCTCATCAAAATCAGATTGGCAGAGGATGTAGTCTCAGTCCACCGCACACTTTTGCTTCAGACCTTTTCTTTCTACTAAACCCAATTTTATACTCGCTGTCCTTATTGCTCTGCACATATTGTCTAAATACAATACTGGTAATGCCTGAAGAAGATGCCTGGGAAAACTGTATGATAACAGATCAGATCCTCTCTGAAAGTTAGATTAAAGAGAAGATTCTAATAAGGTTGCCTTCAAAGCAAAATCCTACACAAATCTCTTGGGGAATAATGAAACCTGATGGCCCAACCCAGTCCTGTGTAGCGTGACACAGAGGTATAAACATTCAGCAATCTCATTAAATCAAGATCAAGGCATTAGGTGACATGTTTGCTAGTGTCTCTCAGAAAACAATTCCTTTTAAATCTAATAATGGTTTGCACCTGGATAAAGGAATTAAATGAGTTCAATTGTTTTTTTTCAGATATTATTGTCTCAGTGTAATGGTTTCAGTGGCCTTTTAATAACAACTGACTTGTAGCCCTAATAAGAATGGATGGTGTCTTCTTTCACAGCAATGAACTGAGAGACACCCAAAGGAATCAGCACCAGACAGAAATTTTTTTTGCATATTGAGCCACACAGTGAATACGATACTAATTGATGATGTGATGTTTAATCCTCTGAGCAATTTGGGTTTTTTATGGTTAAAAATAGAGAACAGAGAGGCTTTTAAAAATCTAGACAGCATAGTAACAGGCAGACAGTGGACTAATCCACCTCAAGCATACCTTTTGTGATATACAGCTTGTTGCGTAAGAAATTCAAGTGTAATGAGAATGTGAGTTATTACTCTTATTCTGTTTCCATTGCTAATTATTTCACTTGGCTGGATCTGATTCTCTATTTGAAGTCATTCTGTTTAAATAAGAAACGTTTGCATATATTTTGTTTCATTGCCTAAGTTATTGTTGAACTAGCAATGTGGTGGTCCTCTGTGAGTCAGCAAACTGCCATAAGCAGCTGTAGTAAAATATACAAATGGTAATGAGCAATTTGTTACGTCTGTGAGATTGATTTAAAATTATATCTTACTCTGCTTGTAATTCTTCTAACAGGGACTGCTACCTTTCCAAACAGCTGATTAGAGGATGCCATCTACTGGTCTCGAGAATATTTTCTTTAATGTATGAAACATGCTTGAAGTTGATTTGTTAGTTGTTGCATATGGACAGATTTAAAGCACCTTACAAATATCCAGATCACTCAAGTTCTGTTCTTCACCCCTTTGACCACCAAAATCATTGACTCTTCAACTAAGAATAGAACTTTCTGGAAAGGCACATAAAGCAACAACAGATAGGTCAATATTTTAGGCCTAAACCTACCATTGACTGATTTCTCACCAAAGATTTGTACTATATAGTACCTTTAAGATAGTCAAACCTTCCAAAGCCATTCACAGGAGCAAAATTTGACACATAAGGAGGTGGCAGGATAGTGGCCAGAAGCTTAGTCAATGTAGTAGATTCAAAGACATGTTTTGGGAATGAAAGTAAGATAGAAGGACAGAGGGGTTTAGGATGGAAACTGCACAACTTAGGGCCCAGGTAGCTGAAGGCATGGCAGTCAATAGTTTAGTAAATAAAATTGAGATGCACAAAAGACAAGAGTTAGAGGGTCAGATATAATTTTCAAAAGGTTTTACTCTTGAAAATGTTACAGAGATGAACAGGGATTTGAAAACAAGGATGAGAATTTTAAAATGAAAATGCTACCCACATTGTTCAGAGAGAATAAAAATATTGAGTGAACAGGGCTTAGCAACAGAAAGGATATGGGTATTAGAGTCTGAGATGAGCTTAAATTGATGGAGGGTGTAGGATGGGAGGTTGGCCAAGAAAGCATTGGAATAGTCAAGTTTAGAGATAACGAGGGCACGATAGAAGCAGCAGATAACTGAGGCAAAGCCAGAAACAGGCAATGGGATGTCTGTAGAAAATATCTGTCTTGGTAATGGGGAGGTCATGCATTTGGAAACTTAGCTCAGGTTTCTCAAGAATGCCAACAAATTAATTGAAATTACAAACTTTCACTCTTGTACAACTGCTGTTGTAGTTGCTTGAGTGAGCTGTTGTACATTGTCGGAGAGGTGATGGCCTAGTGTTGATCCAGAGTTGATTCTGGACTGTTGATCCAGAGACCTGGATAACATTCTGGGGACCTGGGTTTGAATCCTGCCATTGTAGATGGTGGAATTTGAATTCAATAAAATATCTAAAATTAAGAATCTAATGATGACTGTGAATCCATTGCCAATTGTTGGAAAAAACGATCTGGTTCACTAATGCACTTTAGGGAAGGAAACTGCCATCCTTACCTGCTCTGGCCTACATGTGACTCCAGATCTACAGCAATATGGTTGACTCGGAACTGCCCTCTGGGCAGCTTGGGATGGGCAATAAATGCTACCTAGCTAGCGACTCCCTCATCCCATTAATGAATTAAAAAAAATTGCCAAATATGTTTACCTCTATCTCTCCTTATGAGTTTGCAGGTGTGGGCTGGAAAGCCCGAAGTGGGACACTCTCTCGGCAGTATAGTATGGGCTGGAAAGCCCAGAGCAGGAATTTCTCTCAGGAGCATGGTGTGGGCTAGAAAGCCCAAAGTGGGATTCTGGCAGTGGTATGCTGTAGCAACAGACAAGGAAAAGTTGGACTCTCTTTAAGTTATCTTTTTATTTTATTCTGTGTATGGCGCTTAAGTAAATCGACAATATACACTTTTCAGTGTATTTTATATTGAATGCATGTGACAATAAGGGATACTCATTCAAAAGGATATTCATTCTGGTATAAGGAGAATATGATGTTTCTTCATTTCTTCATCAAAAACACAAACTAATAGTCATTAATTGTTCTAGATTGATGTTTTATTTGAAAGCCTAAAAGGGAGAAAAGTAAAGATTACTTTGTATCCGTGTGAAATCATTACCTGTTTAATGTATATCATGATTAGATTTGAGAAAATTGAAGATAGAACTTTTGTAATTATGTCATGATGTGAGATGCCAGTGTTGGGCTGGGGTGGACAAGGTCAGAAATCACACGACACCAGGTAATAGTCCACCAGGTTTATTTGAAAACACAAGCTTTCAGAGCCTCCATCCTTCTTCAGGTGTTAGTGAGAGAGGTAGTATCTGACACAGAATTTATATGTAAAAGATCAAAGGGTCACACCACTGCTGAGGACGTACTAAACAAACCTAAGATGCTGTTAAATCTTTAATCAGTTAGAAGGTTCTAATTGAATAATATGTATATGTATATCTCCAAATTTCGTTGAAGTCACTGTCCTGGCAAAACTAAAGGTTTTATCAGTGTAAAGAAGAGGTGACATTTTAGATCAGATGATGCATGTTAGGTGTGAGACCTAGTTTAGAATCTGTTTGGGTTTTGGTTTTGAGTCAGACTGGGTGTATTTCTAAATTAGGAATTTATAAAGTGCCACATTGACTGACTGTCTGTAAATTGTGTGCTTTTTGAACATAATGTTATGTTATGTCAGTTTAGAGATAGGTACATTAAATATCAAATAGATTTATATTAGGCATCAGTGGCAAATGCCGTGGCTGATTTCTCAATTTAGGGCATTGAGCAAAGAAGGTTCATTGACTACTGGTCCTGATAAATGCCCAGTCTGCCACCAATTATGCTGGAAGGTTTGGTTGCACAATGACAAATCAGTAGTATTTGCCACTAACAGGATGCTGCCATCAATCCAATTAGATGTTTAATTGTACACCACCAATCATAACTGGATGTGACAGGATTTTGGAGGTTAGACCTGACCTGTTATTTGCGGGATCTCTTTGTCTTGATCCATCACATGCTGCTTCCAGTGTTTGGTATGCAAATATTCCTGAGCTGTAGCATTACCAGGTTGACATCTCAATTTTAGCTATGCCTGGTGCTACTCCTGACATAGCATCCTGACCTTTTCCTTGTGCTAAGCTTGATTAATGGCTTAATGGTAATGGAAGAGTGGGGGAGATGCCAGGCCATGAGTTTGTAATTCTGTTTGAATACAATTCTGCTACTGATGATGGCCCACAGTGCTTCATTGTTGCCCAGCCTTGAGTTGCTAGATCTATTCAAAATGTATTCCACTTAGCACAATGTTAGTGCCATACAACCCAATGGAAGGTATCCTTAATGACAGGGTGTGACCTTGTCTCCACAAGGATTGTGCTTTGTTCACTCTTACCAACATTGATAAGAAAATATGCATCTGTGACCGGCAAATTGGTGAGGATCAGGAGGTCTTGTTGGTTCCCTCACCGCTAGCTGCAGCTGGCAGTTATGTCCTGTAGGATGTAGCTAGCTCAGACAGCAGTGGTATTACCAAGCTGCTCGTAGTAATAGGCATTGAAGTTCCCATCAAGGACTGCTGGTGCTGGTGCTGGTAACTACTCCCGCTAGGAGCTCTGCTGCCAGGCTATGCCATGCTTGGCTATTTTCTGTCATCTTCACACACACTATTGCTCATCTGCAATTGCTGTGTGACTACCAACTCCAACTATGACCCTTCTTTCTGCTGCCCTCCTCTTTGCTTTTCCTAAATGGCCAAATTTAACTACCTGTCCAGTGTAACACTATCCACTTCAATCTTTATTTTAATTTCTTATAATGTATTCTGTCTAACTACCATTGTTTACGTACTTCTGGTGTTCATACTCAAACTATATTCTAAACTTCTGAATTTTATTTGATATGTGATATTTTGATTCTAATTCTGCAAATAATGCTTTGTTGTTAGTTTACTGAAAGATTTTTTTAACTTCTTGTCTAATTTATATTCCTGTTCTTCTTTACTTCAAGAGATTTATCAAAGATTGTTCCAGTGTTAAATATCTCTTCTCTTGTTCCTACTGAAAGTCTAAATCCAGACTGTGCTTCACCAATCTCTGCTTCAAACGTGTTAATTCTTTAAGTTATGATTTTTAAGATCTCTTTAATAAGAGGACTTATTAAGCTTATCATTCTAAAATGATTGCATTCCATTGCTTTAGGTTTCTTACGTAACTTAATAATTATTGACTCAAGTCACTTGGAATGTTTTGTTTGGTATATGTTTACCACAAATTTGTGTTCTCACTTCTAATTCAGTTCCACCAAGGACTTTTAGAAGTTTTGAGAGCTTTTCCTGTACTCATCAATTCCAAAACATTCTTTACTTCTGATTTCATAGCAGTTCTTCCATCATTCGCCTTCATATCTTGAGAACTCCCTCAATTTGAATCATCATACAATTCACGTGTGTATTCTGTTTCTTTTCTCACTACTGCATCACCTTCAAACAGTATTTTACTTAGTTTGTTGTATAAAAGGCAATCTGTTGTTACTTATTTCTTTCCAAGTGTCAAAAATCAGTTATGAGTGCTAGCTTTATTTTAATTCCAAGATTATTAATTGAATTTAATTTCCACAACTCTAGGATGGAATTTGGACTGATTGCTGCTGAAGGAGACCAAGTTATTGAGTGTAATTAAGTTAGAGATAGATAGGTCTTGATTAATAATGGGATCGAAGGTTACAAAGAGGAGGCAGGAGAATGGGATTAAGAAAAATATCAGCCATGATTGAATGGTACAGCAGACTCGATGGGCCAAATCGTCTAATGCTACTCCTATGTCTTATGTATTATGGTTGTTAATAGTCAGGCCTCTCAATCACTGTTGCAATAATGTAACCAGTTATTACATATCCAACACTGTTGAATTAAACTACAAAAGCCAAGGCTGCAAATGTTCCACATATTCTTATTTAAGTAATTAAAGAGTTAAGTTAGTTTTGCTATAACTTAAAAACAGATGACTTATAAAGAGAATGAACAGCAGCTTTTCTTGCTTTCAAAGGAAACAGGATATGGATATAAATCACGAACATTATTAAATTGTATTTAGGCAGTGATGTATGACTGGATTACAAAATTTCTATTAGAACAACCTGTTTAAGTAAATGTAAAGTTCTTTGAAAGACATACTGTAAAAATAGAATAGTAAACTAACTCACCTTGGTAGTAACTTTGTAGTATCTTTCATTTATTAAGAAACAAAAACCAAATTATTGTTTTATAGCATTTCCTATTAAAAGGAAAATGTATGTAAAGCATTACATTTATGTTTAATAAAAATATACAAAACCTATAGTACTGTATAGATTCACAATATCATCTACATTATTTACCATTCCAGCTTAAAAACAGTTACAAAATAAAACTGAAAGAAAAAGTTCACCCCACTCAAATATATCTATCAACATTATTCTCATTGAATCTGATGCTTTAGGTCATATCTCAAGCTAATTCACTCATTAGTACTCAATCTTTAAAATGCCAAATCTAGTGGTTTTTTAACTTTTCCAACAGATGGCATAATAATCAACGTGAACCATCTAAAACAGCAGCACAGCTTTTTGTGGGTTACTGATGATTTTAATATATTCCTAAACAACTTCTTAAATTTGCCCCACAGTCTTGATTACTTCTCCTTTTGTTATACTTAACTTTCTCCAACTAGCTTAAGTATCTTCCCATCTTTTTCTAGGTGTTGTGCAATGTGCAGGTGACCCCTTTTGGTTAATCAGATGTGAGTAGTTCAGAGTGGTATTCATCCTTCTCCTGACTTGAGGACCTTCACATGAACTCTTGCTGATCCTACAATCAAGTTGAGAAACCAACTTTATGAAAAAAAAACTTGCATTCATGTGACATTTTTTATGACCATGGGGCATCCCAAAATGCATTACAGCCAATTAAGTAATTTTTGACATGTAGTCAGTCTTGTAATGTAGAAAATATTAGAATCCATAATGTACTGTAATTGATAATGTTCAGGCACAATCACAAGATTGATGCATTTTCTAATATCCCTGTCAATCTTACATTGACTCTCTGCCCTGCACTCATCTAAGTGGCTCAGAAAAGGTGACCTGCACAATACATCATATTTAGAAAAAAAAAGAGAAAATACATTAGCAATATGTGAAAATTTCCTGTACACAGAAAGCAAAGTAACTTGACTGTGGGTCAGAGGTTAGAAATTGTTTGAAGATGCCACAAAATTATCTGCAACTTACAGACAGTTGCAACATCAGTTGCAACAACAACTTGTAACCTGAGGGAAGTATAACTACAACAACAACACATCAATATTCACTCATTACTCCTCAAACATTAAGTAGGGCTAGGCCACTTGGCAGTCCACAGCTTAGTAAGATCATGTTGGTTCTTCCCCTTATGACTGTTAACCTTTCAGCCCCTTGGTTATCACAAATCTATCCACCTCTGCCTTAAAAACATTCCAAGATACTGCTACCACTGCTTTTTGAGAATGATAGTTTCAAAAACTCATGACACGCTGAGAGAAAAATATTCCCCTCATCTCCATCGTAAATAGTCAATGCCTGATATTTAAAGAATAAACCTGAGTTCTAGATTCTTGCATAAGAGGAAACATCCTTTTCACATCTGGAGGACCTTTAACCTCCCGAGTTTTCTTTGCAGAGGAAATCATCTCTGCTCACTCACTAAGTGATAGCTGTCCCATCACTTTATCTGACAGACTTTGACTACATGCAAAATAGGAGTACACCATTCAGCCTCTCATCCCTGCTCATTGCTGATCTGCTGGAGTTTTTGATTTCACATTCCCACCCACACCTGTGATTCCCCTGTCTAACAAGAATTTATTCACCTGTCTTAATAATATTCAAGGGCCCACTTCCAGTGCCTTTTGAGACAGAGTTAAAAAGTTGCACAATCCTCAGTGAGAATTTTTGTTTCCTCGCCTCTGACCTAAAATGGCAACTAAAGGCCAATTTTAAAACAATGGTCTTTAGCTCTAGACTCACCCACAAGACAAAACATCCTTTCACATTGTCAAGACCATTCAGGATCTTACAGGTCAATGAAGTCACTCATCACACTTTCCAAATTCCAGGGAAAACAACCTGACTCTGTCCAACTGCTCTTCATAGAACACTCATAAGACTCATTCATTCCACATATCAGTCTAGTAAACCTCCTCTGAACCACTTATAACACATTTATATCATTCTTTAAACAAGGAGACAAAATAGCAGACCGTATTCAAGATGGTATCACCAATGTCTTGCATAAGCGAATCAGAAGATCCTTATTTTTATGCTCAATTCTTCTTGGAATAAAGGATAGTATCCCATTAGCCATCTTGACTGCCTGCAATCTCCATATACTAATATTTTGACTCATGCAAACCTACATACAGCTGCTGTTGTCACTGTTAGTAATTTCATTTCAAAACAGTAGTGCTTTTAAAATTGCAAATTCACTTGTTTGAAATTTATTCATTTTATCTAGGTCTTCTGGATTTCGTCTCCTGCTGATGGGCATCAGTTCCATACCAATGCAACCGTATGATATTTTCCCGGATGAACTCTTATGATACATTGTAATATTTGTCCCCTCGACCATACAGGATGTATGAAGTAGTTCCATGTCAGCAATCCTCCCTTGAGTTTGTCTTGACTTCAGTTTATCTATTTATTAGCGCCAAAGGGTACAGCACTGTAAAGTATCTGCAGAAAAGGTACAGCTCTTAGATAACAAGAAGGTTTGTATATAGCAATAGGTACAGCCTTATTTGGTAAGCCATAATTATTGGAACTTTAGGTAGCTAGCACAGGTACATCTACTCCCTCTGAAATTTAGAGTAGAACTTCCTGTCTCCAGCTATAGACCTGTGTGTGATTTCAATAGACTGAGTGGTCCTACAGTTGACATGAATATAAGGTTGGAAGCTGGTGGTGAGGGAGACTTGGGTGTCTTCAGTGTACATATGAAAACTACCCTTGGCATTCATATCATGTTGCCAAAAGACAGCATGTATGTGAGAAATAGGAGGTGGCCAAGGATTGTTCCTTCGGGGATACCAGAGGTAATGGTGCACGAGCAATGATTCTGTGGGCATTTTGGTCAAATATTTAATTAAAAGGAAAGCTGTGATTTAACAAATTTATTTGCAAAACTTAAAGCAGACTGAAAGTTTCCACAGAATGAATCACTACTGCATGGGTTAAACAACATGCATAAAGTCAAAGTTTCGAATATTGTTCATTTCCAGCTCTTCATTTAAATCTTTATTAACTTTGATTTAATTGATTTTTAACTGGTTCAGTGAAATGTACTTCATTTACTTACATTGACTAATTAAAAAAGGCTAGGCCCATTGAAAAATTCAAAAGAGATGGAGAGATTTTTGTTAGGTTAAAGCAAGGAAGAGATATGGAGCAAAGGTTAATAAATTAAGGTAAGGTATCTATTGGCCATGATTTAGTTGAGTGGGGAGATAGTTTCAAGATCTTGAATGGCCAACTTCACTCCTGTTCCTGTGTTCATATGAAGCATTGAAAGGGCATATAAATTAGCATTGCATGCCTGTTTATTTTTATGGCCTGTTTATGAGTCCATAGTCAGTAGGATATTGACAGCAAACACCCAAGAAATGAAGCCCTAATTTATTTGAAAATTATTTGGCCTTTAGTCCCCATCAACATTTTGTTGTCTGACACCTCTCATTCTTCTACAGGCAATTCATGCATATGTAAAAGAAGAAAATTAGACCGCACTCTAGAACAATGGCACACAAACTCAGAATTAGGGGCAAACCATTTAGGACTGAGATGAGGAATTTCTTTACTTAAAGGATAGTGATTCCTTAGAATTCTGTTCCCAAGGGGAAAGTGGAAGTCAGTCATTGAGTCTACTCAAGACACAGACATAGATTACTAAATACCAATGGCATTAAGGGATATGAAGAAAATGGTGTTGAGGTAGATATCACCAATAACCTAAATAACAGAACAGGCTCAAGGGCTGAGATGTTTGTGCCTGCTCCTATGTTCCTATCAGAAGCTAAAGATGTGTTGATGCAGATAAGGATGGAATGGTGGGAATGATGTAGTTTCTTAAAAGGGAGAGCAATGGTACAGACCATGTGGATGAGAACATTCCTGTCTGTTTCTTGGCACCACAGGAATGCAGCTTGCACATTTTCTTAAAATCATATTTTCATTCTGTTTTGGTGAGGTTTGCTTGGGTAGCAGTGGAATCTCGTGCAAGAGAGGCCAAACTGCTGATTCACTCTGTCAGTAAAGTTTCCCAGAAAGTTCCTTGAAGAGGTCCCACATTATCATATTGGTCTGACAAATTAAAAAGTAGCATGTATTGACACCGAGGTTGGATGTTTAACTGTCCTTTTGCTACATTTGCCAACATTGTGCTCATTTTGACTTCCCAAAAATGGCTGCAAAGCACACTCATATATTAGATTGTTCTTTACCCTTGGAACGCCGCTATTATTCCATAAATGCAAAGTGATAAGTGGCTATTTTTTCAGATGTAGGAATGTGATACAGCTATATACTGGGCTCATGGGACATAATTTTCCTGTCAGCGGCAACTATGAGCCAGACTACAACTGTTTTATTAACAATATTTTCCACATGACAGTAGCTTTAATAAAAGACTACCATGCAGGCATCCCCCATATCTGGGAACAATCAGTGGGATTCATTGAAGAGAGACAAACATTATCTGACGAGGTCAGTCTCCGTTAGATGTCAAATGCCTCTAGGTTTTTAAACAAGCCAGCAATATTATTTGGCAAGCCTTACACAGTCCAGCTAGAGATTTACAACTCATTTTATCAACCTGAGAAAGATTAAAAAAAAACTATTTTAATCCTGCCAGCCCAATGCACAAGTCTGGTGCACAGTTAAAATGTCCTGAAGGACTTACTTGACCATTCCCACTAGCTTGAAAGAAGGATAACTACCTAAAGGCAGTGGAATCATTCTGCAAATGTGCAAATCAGTTTTTGGCAACTGGGGTGTTGTGCATCAGGCAACGATTATGACAGAATTAACATTGAGCAATATTTGTTCTCTAATCTGATGAAGTCATGCAGTCATTGAGTGAAGAAATGGTTACTCTTGCACAAGGTTCCTGTGGAAACAAATGTGACATATCCAACTGCTGACAGTCCCAATAACCAGTTAATATTCATTGTATCTATTGCTATCATGCAATTAAAGTGCAGCTTATTATGTAAGAAGAGTGCCTCTTTAAATTAAGATGCTATGGTGGTCTACCCTCTACCACTGATAATTCGACAGGCACTTAGACTCAGCATAAAATGGTGGATTGATATCAGCAAATTACCCCCAAACACAACGTACCAATGGTTGGTAGCCAGAAGGTATGACAGGGTGTAGTTCAAAAAGGCATGTTGACCAAAAAAAAAATGTTTCCATGTAGGCTAAGCAGGCCAGGAATGGAACTCCAGGCTACACAAGGAATTTGGATATCCTCTGCAAAACACTTTGCTTCCCTTCCCTGTGTTCAAGGCCCTCCAGCCAGCACTCTGTCCCCTAATACCCTCCCAAGTACAGGGGACGCAGGGACTCTGCCTTTGTATCCTCAGCAGTGGCTTCTGTGTCCAGGTAGCCTGCTCCCACTTGCTGACCAGCTACCGCCACCCATCAGGGTTAAAATGTACAGGTCGTCATGTTGCAAAAGGCCAGGTTGTTTGCCTTCTGCCTCGTGCTCTACCCACATTACTCCCTCAACTCAATGATTGTGCTAACTATGGCAGGGTAAAATGATCTATGTTGTTTGGGCTGCTGGCTGATGCATCATCTAATTTTCTGTTCCATTCAAACAGATAGGATATTTAATGGATCACTCCACTTTTTAACTCCTGCCAAACTTCAAAGTTCTGACAGCTGTTCCTCACATGAAAGAGTAGTCACTCGTGTGAACTGCCAATTGTGCTGTATCTCAGCAGAAATTAGCATTTAGAAAAGACATGTGTTTTGTGGAACCAAGGGATTGATGCTTTTCAAGCAAATTGGACCATTGAGCAGGAGCTTACAGGGGTCTGAGCAATGTGGGGTACAGAGTTGTACCAGAATCATTCATGAGATCTGGCAATGCCAATCTCGATGGCAGAAGTTTCTTGCTCCGTCTTTTAATGAGTGGAACAGCACATTTCTCACTACGCAGTGGAGAGTTGCCAATTACAGAGGATTATAACCTGTTAAATGCCGCATGGGCTGAAGCGGCCACAATCATTGTGATGCTGCAGCAAGGACACTACTCTCAGGGAGAAACACCCAGGTCATGGATTGGACCAGGCTGCATCTCTGAGCTCTTCACTCACTGTCATAGCATTCACTCACTCTGAGCCTACCTGGATGATCACAGCATCCATGCCTTGCCTGTTTACACCTTTCCCCCTAGCCATAGATACCAGGCTCGTGTTACTTCTGTCTTGCCTTTTCATTTAGAGCAGCCACAAAGGCAATAACCCTGTCACAGTTGTCAGTAGCCTTCAATCATGTCAAGGGGAATAGCCTTTGCTCAGGGGGTTCTGGCACTCATGGCGAGAATATCTACCAAAAACCCCGCACAACTCGCACTTAGCCAACAAAAGTAAGACTCAGCCCAGTGCATCTTAAATTCTTGAGGCCCCAACATCTAACAGAGGTTCATCCAAGTAGAACACTTTGTGTTCAAGGACACTGATGTCATTCCAAACTGCGTACAGTTACAATTAGCACGGAGTCCTTACTCTCATTGAAGTAGATGATGCCTCTGGATCTTTGGGAAGGAGTCACTCAGTTCCAGTGGTGGCAAGCTGACCCAGGCAGGACTGAAGATCACACAAACAAGATATTTCTAATGTTTCTATGGGAACAAAGAGCCATACTTGAATGGTACCTTGGAGCATCACAAAGGTATTTAGTGCAAAATTGTCTTGATTGATCATTGAACTCTGCCAGGCATAATCTCTTCACAGGGAAGTGGCGTGAGGGGAGGAAGCGTTGAGCCAGGGAAAAGTTGCAGATGAAAGATTGGTAACACTGTGTCAACTCCCAATTCCTGATAGCCCCTCCACCGCACACACAGTCTTTCCTTCCACAACCCTCCATCTCCTACCGACCAACCCCATCCCACCCCCTTGACCTGTCCGTCCTCCCTGGACTGACCTATCCCCTTCCTAACTCCCTACCTACACTCACCTTTCCTGGCTCCATCCCCGCCTCTTCGACCTGTTTGTTTCCTCTCCACCTATCCTCTCCTCTATCCCTCTTCTATCCGCCTCCCACTCTCTCCCTATTTATTTCAAAACCCCCTTCCCCTCCCCCTTTTCTGATGAAGGGTCTAGGCCCGAAACGTCAGCCTCTCTGCTCCTATGATGCTGCTTGGCCTGCTGTGTTCATCCAGCCCTGCACCTTGTTGTCTCGGTAATACACCCACTCTGCCTCTTCTCGCCATTAAAATATTTGCAGCAACAGGGATCCTGCTGTCTTTAAGTGATTGTATGAAGTGATAATGATTCAGCTGCCTTTTATACAACTGCTACAGATTGACATTTGCATTGCAGAGAATGGAATTTGGAGAACAATATCATGGATCAATCTCATCCCTTTTTTTAAGATCCGTCGGCCAAAGTCAGGATTACCCCTGTTGTGTTTGCAGTGGAGCAATTATTGCAGTCTTGCTTAGCATTACATTAAAAAAAGCTTCTAGTTTCCTGGACAAATGTCCTCGTACATGTGAAACTGGAAATCTTTCAGCATAGCTCCACAGCTGAAGTTGCAGACATGCAGGCTGCAGGGTCAAAGCAGGGCAACAAGAGACATTCTGTCTCCCTGGCACATTCTCCCTCAATGCTTTGACATCCTTTCCTGGCAGCAACATCTACAGAGAAGCATTAATACTCGAAAGAGTCTCAATATCAAAAAAAAACACTTAAATATTGCAGCTTGTCAATCAGGTCTCATGCTGATGTGGTAATTTACTATTATTGTGTGGCCTTAGTTAAATTAGTATCTCTTATGCCTGGATATCTAAAAGCAGCTTTGAACTCCACAAGCGACAATCTCTTTGGTGTAACATTAGAAAAAGGAATGTAATTTCACACTAAATCTCAATGCTCTGTGCGGTGCATGTGTCAACTGCTTGTAAGTGCTTATTCAAAATTATCCTCGATGTACATTTCATCCAACAGGCTAGATGTGCCAAGTCAGCAATTGACCCTGTACATTCCTAGTGCCAGCACTAATGGAATTGGGGATGTCAGAATTTTCAAATGCCTTGATAGAAAACACTGAGGTTAAATAATCTGCAAAGTCCATGAATCATTTTCTTGAACGCAGCAGATAAACCTTGTTTGGAAAGGGAATGACTGCATGTTGTCATTGTGATCCCTTACTTACCCCCACCACCTAAAAGATCAAACTAATTGGGATGATTCCAGCATTTTAGTTTTTTACTGAAAGTTATTTCTGAGTGTTTGAATGTTATAGTTTTCAGTTGTTGCTTGCCAAACGGTATCATCAATCTAAGAACACAACAATATTTTTTCAATTATATTAATTGTTTTCTAAATTAATCATATGAAATCATTTCTCAATGTTTTGTATTTATAGTCAATAGTCTAGAAGTTTGGTGCTCACTTGCTCCAAAATTTTGCAAGTTTCTCCATCGCTTATTGGTGTATTTTTGTCATTAATTGATCATCATTAACATGCACTGAAATAACTCAGTGGCTAGCCAAAAATAGCCACTGGACTTCAAGGGAATTTAAACAATGAGAATCAAAGAATTGTTACAGTGCAGAAGGAGGCTATTCATCCCATAGTGGCTGTATTGGTTCTCCAAATGAGCATTACACTTAGTGCCATTCTCCTTTCTTCCCTCCAGACCTCTGAACATTGTTCCTTACCGAGGGTAGGAGATGCACAAAAATTAATTATGGAGTATAGAGGAATACTCCTGTCCACCTCACTGACAAGGAAATTATGTTTTTTTATAAAAAGACTTAAACAAAAAACCCGAGAACTGAGGATGGTGGAAATCAGAAACAAAATCAGAAATTGCTGGAAAAACTCAACAGGTCTGACAGCTTCTGTGGAGAGAAAGCAGAGTTAATGTTTCAGATCCACTGACCTTCCTTCACATTAATTCTTCTCGTATCTCCAAGGATGCTGGCAGCCCTACTGAGATTTTTTACAGCAATTTCTGGTTTGTTTTTTTAAAAACAACTTGCCTTGATAAGTTCCTCCAGCTCCTCTTCCCAACTGGTTAATGCTGGTAGGGGAGGTAGCATTGTAGCCTGGTATTCATATTATAATAAGCTTCAGAGAGTGGGCTGGGGAGTCTGGTACTCATTTTCAGCAATTCAGAGCAGGATCAAGTGGGACACTGGCAGGTAAGTCTTCCCTATCAATTTAATTACATCTATTCTCAACTAAACTGAATTAGAGTCATCGGTCATACAACATGGAAATAGACCCTTCAGTCCAACTCATCTGCACCGAACAGATAGCCCAATCTGACCTACTGCCATTTGTCAGCATATGACCAAGATCCTGCTAAACCCTTTCTGTTCATATATCTATCCAGATGCCTTTTAAATGTTGAATATTTACAAACCACCACCACTGCTTCTGGCAGCTCGTTCCAGACATGCACTGCCCTCTGCGTCAAAAATGTTGCCCCTCTGGTCCCTTTTAAGTCTTTCCCATCTCACGTTAAACCTATGCCCTCTAATTTTGGTCTCTCCCATCTCTGGAAAAAAGACCTTGTCTATTTACCCTATTCACGCCCTTCATGATTTTACAAACCCCTATCAGGTCACTCCTCAGCCTCCGATCTCCAGGGAAAATAGCCCCAGATTATTCAGCCTCTCTCTATAACTCAAACCCTCCAGCCTCGGCAATATCCTTGTAAATCTTTTCTGCATCCTCTCAAGTTTAACAACATCCTTCCTGTAGAAGGGCGACCAGAATTGTACTCGGTATTTGAAAAGTAGCCTCACCAAAAGTGGCCGCAATGTGACTCCCCAACTCCAATACTCAATGTTCTCACCAGTGAAGGCAAGCGTACAAAATTGTCCACCTGTGACTCCACTTTTGAGGAACTATGAACCTGCATTCCTAGGTCTCTTTGTTTGCCAACACTCCCCAGGCCCCTACCATTAACTGTGTAAGTCCTGCCCCAGGTACTGTTGCTGAACAAAGAAACCCTGAGGACTATCAACATGCTACTCTCACATTTATCCAAATTAAACTCCATCTGCCACTCCTCAGCCCTTTGGCCCGTCTGATCAAGATCCAGTTGTATGCTGGGGTAATCTTCTTCACTGTCCACTACTCCACCTATTTTGCTGTCATCTGCAAACGTACTAACCATATCTCCTAAATTCACATCCAAATCAGTTGTATAAATGACAAAAAGCAGAGGACCCAGCACTGATCTTACAGCACACCACCGGTCTCAGACATTCAGTCCAAAAAACAATTTTCTACCACCACCCTCTGTCTCCTACCTTCAAGCCAAGTTTGCATCTAATTGGCTAGCTCCCCCTGGATCCCATGTGATCTAACCTTATTAACCAATCTACCATGCAGAACCATGTTGAATGGTTTGCTGAAGTCCGACAACATCTACCATTCTGTCTTCATCAAACTTCTTTGACACCTCTTCAAAAAACTCAGTCAAGTTAATGAGACGCGATTTCCCACACACAAAGGCATGTTGACTATCCTTAAAATTCCTTGTCTTTCCAAATGCATGTAAATCCTGTCCCTCAAAATCCCCTCCAACTTACCCACCACTGATGTAACGCTCTACAGTTCCCTAGTGTTTCCTTCCAACCTTTCTTAAACCATGACACCTCATTAGTCAACCCCTAGTCTTCTGGCACCTCACTCGTGGCTATCGATGATAGAAATATCTTGGTAAGGGGCCCAGCAATCACTGTCCTTCTCAACTAAAATGTTGTATTTTACTGGAAATGTAGAGGTATGAGTATTGTTTTGTTTTATCCTTCTTAACCCTCGGTTGAGCATCCACCCATATATTTCAGCAAACATTAAGACTGCTTACTTCCACATTGCTGGACTCTGTCCTGTTTCAGCACAGCAGTTACCAATGTGCTTTGTGGTTTGCTATGTATTAGCCCACATAACCACAGAAAATCAGGTTGATCTTAAGTGAGATGTCTGGAAGTTTACTAACAACTAACAATGTATTTTAATATGGCATTGCTAACTATGTACAGAGATAGCAAGATGTAGAGCTGGATGAACACAGCAGGC
>NC_063333.1:101967395-102053339 GCF_021869965.1 Rhincodon typus | reverse complement strand
AAACGTCAGCTTTCCTGCTCGACTGATGCTGCTTGGCCTGCTGTGTTCATCCAGCTCTACATCTTGCTATCTCAGATTCTCCAGCATCGGCAGTTTCTACTATCGCTAACTATGTGTAGATTTGTTTATATGCTTATCTAAAATTAATGTTATATTTTTTACATAATTAGTTGGCTGGCAAACTGATTTACTTATAGGGTGTCCACCAATTGAATGTACAGGGAGAGGGATAAAGATCTTTTATACTAGATTGTCACACGTTGTAATGTCATCTGGTGAATTAAAAATTTAATGAAATCAAATGGCTGAATTAAATTATGTGTCACTACAGGAAAATTTAGTGGACAGGAATATAAAGAAAGCAGGAAAGAACTCAAGCAGGGAATTAGGCGAGTAAGAAGGGGCCATAAAATGACCTTGGGAGGTAGGGTTGAAGAGAATCCCAGAGCATTCTAAACATATATTAAAAACAAGAGGATAACTGGGGAGAAAGTAGGACCACTTAATGATAAAGGAGGGAACTTGTGCTTGGAGGCCGAGGATGTGGATGAGACCCTAAATGAGCACTTTGCTTCGGTATTGACCCAGGAGAAGGATATGGAGGATGGTGAGATTTGTGTGGAACATGCCACTGTGCTAAGGCATTTTGAGATCAAGAAAGAAGTGGTGTTTGGTCTCTTGAAGAACATTAAGGTGAATAAGTCCCCAGGGCCCGATGGGATCTACCCCAGGTTAGTGAGAGAGGCAAGAAAGGAAATTTCCGGGGCCTTGACAAAGATGTTTATATCCTCATTAGCCACTGGAGAGGTCCTGGAGGACTGGCGAGTAGCTAATGTTGTTCCTCTTTTCAAGAAGGGAAATAGGGATAATCCAGGTAACTATAAACCCATATCTCACACGGGGGTTGGGAATCTATCGGAGAGAATTCTTTGGGATAGGATTTAAGCACATTTGGATAAGCATGGCCAATTAGGGACAGTCAGCATGCCTTTGTGCAGGGTAGGTCATGTCTTACTAACTTGATTGAATTTTTCGAGGACGTGATGAGTGTAATTGATGAGGATAGAGCAGTGGATATTGTCTACATGGATTTTAATAAGGCTTTTGACAAAGTCCCTCATGGTAGGCTCATCCAAAAGATTAAGATGCATAGGATCCATGGTAATTTGGCTGCTTGGATTCAGAATTGGCTTGCCAATAGAAGGCAGAGGGTAGTTTGGAAGGGTGTTTTTCTGGCTGGAGATCCATGACAAGTAGTGTTGCGCAGGAATCCATTCTGGGACCTCTGCTGTTTATGATATATATAAATGACTTGGATGAAAATGTTGATGTGTGAGTTAGTAAGTTTGCATACGATACAAAGATCGGTGGAGTTGTGGATAGTGTAGAAGGTTTTCAAAGGATACAGCCGGATATATATCAGATGGAGATATGGGCACAGAAATGGCAGACAGAATTTTATCTGGGTAAGTGTGAGGTTCTGCACTTTGGAAGATCAAATGTTAAGGAAAAGTATAATAGCAGGACCCAGAACAGCACAGATATACAAAGGGATCTTGGAGTTCAAGTCCATAGCTCCCTGAAAGTGTCCACACAAGTAGATAAGGTGGTAAAGAAGGCATAAGGTATGCTTGCCTTTATTGCTCAGGGAATTGAGTACAAGATTCAGGATGTCATGTTACAGCTTTATAAGACTTTGATTAGGCCACACAATGTATTGTAATCAATTCTGGTTGCCACATTATAGTAAGGATGTGGAGGCTTTGGAAGAGTTGCAGAAGAGGTTTACCAGGATGCTGCCTGGATTAGAGAATTGAGCTATAAGGAGAGACTAGAAAAACTTGGGTTGTTTTCTTTGGAGCAGCGGAGGCTGAGGGGAGAATTGATAGAAGTGTATAAAATTATGAGATGCATATATAGGGTTGATGGTCAGAATCTTTTTCCCAGAGTTGAAATATCTATTACTAGGGGACATTCATTTAAGGTGAGAGGGGGAAAGTTCAAAGGAGATGTGAGGGGTAAGTTCTTTACTCAGAGAGTGGTAGGAGATAGGAGCATTTGAAGGACTTTTAGATAAGCAACATGAATATACAAGGAATGGAGGGATATAGACCAAGGGCAGGCAGAAGGGTTTAGTGTGGTTTGGCGTCATGTTGGCGCAACATGGCAGGCCGAAAGGCCCATTCCTGTACTGTACTGTTCTATGTTCTAGGATCGATGTTGATTCAGGGTAAAACGCCACAGTCAGTATGATATAGTGTATGTACTTTATATGCTAGCCCTTGTAACGTATACTACAAAGACTGGGTTCTTGTTGAGTCAGCTATCTTGATATTTATTAACAACACAAACTACTTACACTGCTATAAGGTCTCAAACCCATCGTCTGCGTTCTGAGCTTTCTGATTGAATAGAGCAAAAATACAGTCATTGCAAGCAGGCACTGTTCTGATTGTTGCTTCTACTGAAATAGTTACAACTGAATGTGAGGTTGGTATCTTTATACTGGAATATGTTTTCTAACTGCCTTAAAGAAACACTGTACGTCTGGTCTGGAATCTATACAATAGACAACATTTGCCACTTTTCCTTTAAAGAATGGAAACATTTTCCTGATGAACATATTGAAGGAAGCATATAGATATATTATTTCTACACAGTAAGATAATGCCTTGGTAGGTGTATGACACTTCCAGTTTTAGTCTTTCTACAGTCATCTTAGTTTGAGTGTGTAGTGTCACTCTTCAATGTACTGACAGTCATTATGGATGGATGTGCATTATTTGTTGTAGGTGCGTTATCATCTGGAACTAACTTAACACTTTCAGTGTCTGAGTCATCATCCTGTATGATGGATGATTGATCATATGCATTTTGCATATGTTGCAAATTTCTTCGTAAAACTTCATTGTTGCTCATTGCAACATTATATGACTTAGGCTGGATACAACATCTAAATATCCTTCCCTGAATTCATGTGTTCATATGACAATTCTGAACTCTTATATTTTGCCCTGGTTCAATTTGTGAATACAGTTTGCATACTCAGCGATTATGTTCTTGTACCTTCTTCCCAGTGCCATGTTGTGTACATGCGATTGAGTGGTGATACCATGGGAGGGAGAAGGACTGAGTGGATTCATCTTTACAACATGAGAGTTTCTGGTAAGTGAAAGCCTTGAAGAATAGCACACACCAAAAATCTTGATAAAACACTCTACACTTTACCATCATGGGTTTTATGGTTATGGACAGTTCATTCTGAGTCACCGTCAGACTGAAGGCAGTGAGAAGCTCATCATGCTGCTTGCGTAAAACATTAAAGGTGGCACAAGATGCTCCAGACATTAAGATGGGTCTCACTGAAATTCTTGTCTGATTCTGGCACAAACCCCACCATAACCCATGTTGCTCAAACCCCTGTAAGATTCTGTACAATATGTTGAATACCCTATTTCCTACTCAGAAATAGGGTTAAGGCTAGGTATGGAAAAAGAAGAGGATAAACCAGGGAAAAATTATTATTGGGCGAGAGTTGCTTGCAGTAAGTTGGAATCAAAGATTGGCAGGCAATACTGTGAAAGAACATGGGCTGCCTTCAGAAAATAGTTCAGGCATCATTGAAGGTATGTTCCCACCAAGGCAAAGGTAGACTAATAAACAATGAGGTCTCCAGATGAAAATAAGAGCATAAGATGAAAGGATGCAAATGACTATGGTCAGATTGATGATATAACTGAGAATCAGTTTGAATATAGAAAGCTCAGAGGGAAAGTGGAAAAGGAAATAAGCGCAGCAAAGAGAGAATATGAGAAAAGATGGCCAGGTAACATAAAGGGGGATCCAAAAGTCTTCTATAAACGTATGAATAGTATGAGTATAGGAAGAGGAGAAGTAGAGCAAATTAAGGACCAAAGTAGGGATCTGCTAATGGAGATAAAGGGCTAGGTTGAGGTACAAAACAAATACTTAGCACTTGTAGTTGCCAAGAAAGAAGCTGCTGCGAAAGTCATAGTTAAACAGAAAGTACTTCAGACATTGGATAAGCTAAAAGTTGATAAAGAAGAGGTATGAGAAAAGCAGGCTGGACTTAAAGCAGAATGTGCTTGAAATTAATAAGTCATCATGACCAGCTCAGATGCATTCAAAACAGAGAGGGAATTAAGTGTGGAATGTGCAGAGGCACTGACCATAATCCTCCAATTCACCAGTGGCAGAGCACTGAAAAATTGCAAATGTTACACGCTTATTGAATGAAAGGTGGAAGGATAAACCCACCAACTCTAAGCAAATAAGTTTAATCTTGCTTGTGGGAAAACTGTTAGAAATGAATCTATTGACAAGGAGAAACAAGGAATAATTAGGGAATGTCAACACAAGTTTGTTAAAGTCATAATGTGTCTAACTAAAATAAAAGCACACAGAGAAAATTTTATAAATACTCATAGATCTGGCAGATCCGTGGAGAGGGAAATGTATTTCCGGTCATGACCTTTCATCAGGAAGCTGTCAATTGTTGATGAGGTGACCAACGTAACTTTGTTCATGTGAAGTTGGCATCACTGGTTCAGCCAAAACTTATTGCCCATCCTAACCGCCCTTGAGAGGGGACCAGTGAGCTGACATCTCAACAGTCTACACTCCTAAGGGTGTAGTTGCAAACACAGTTCTGTTAGTAAGGGAGTTCCAGGAATTTGACTGAATTGCAGTGAAGGAATAGTGTCATTACTGGTTGGTGTGTGGCTCAGAGAAGAACCTGCAATGTGGTAGACCTTCCATGTATCTGATTCCCTTGTCACTTTGGTTAGTAGAGGTCAGGGTTTAGAAGGCAATGTCACAGCGCATCTTGTAGATGGCACATTGCTCTCACTGAGCATCAGTGGTGAAGGAAATGAATGCTGAAGATGGCGTATGAGGTGCTAATCAAGTGTGTTGCTTCATTGTAGATGGTGATGAACTTCTTGTGTGTTGTTGGAACTGCACCCATCCAGGCAAGAGGAGAGTATTCCATCATACCCTTTACACATGCCTGGTAGAGATGCAACGCTGATGTTGGTTGGTCCGGCACAGGCTGCAGCAAGATGATGGCAGAGGAATATCGATCCAGTGGCATAAGATTGTGCCTGAGGATCAGCAACTTCAGTTTTGATTGGTTGTGGTGTGGATGGCAGTGAAGTGGTGGTTGAGGAGGGATGGTGATGAGCTGGCTCAGGACTCATGGACTGCCTTTAAGCTATACCTTTCTCTTTTTTTCCTTATTATTAAATTATTCAAAATTGTGCCGAATCATGGTGACAGATGAAAGCTGTACACTGTATTTCCTTGTATTCTAACTGTAAAATACACGTGACAAGAAAATCATTCATTAATTCAATCAGTAGTGGGAAAGTACTGTGGTAACAACATGTGACCTATTTGACATAGAATTCCTAGCCTCTAACCAGATATTGAAGCCATAGTATATCTACGGCTGGTCCAATTCAATTTTAATCAATTGTAATTCCACGGATTTTGATAGAGACAGCTTCAGTGATGGTAATGTCATTTAATTACTCATAGTGATGCTCTTATTTGAGATAGCAATTGCCAGCATTTTTGTAGCACAAACATTATGTGCCATTTATCAATCACAAGCTTGGATTGTGGTCCAGGACTTGCTACATTTGGACGTTTTCTGCTTCAGTACCTGAAGAGTTCTAAATGGTTCTGAACATTCTGAACATTCAGCGAACATCCCCATTTCTGATATTATGATGCAGGGAATTGACGAAGCCATCTGCAGCTGGTTGGGCCAAACCATTATTCTGAGGAACTGCAGAGATATGCTAGAGCTGAGATGACTGACCTCCAATAACCACACCGTCTTTTCTCATATAAGATTACAAGGTATAGAGCTAGATGAACACAGCAGGCCAAGCAGCATCAGAGGAGCAGGAAGTCTGACTTTTCGGGCCTAGACACGTCTTTTCTCATGCTGGGTATGGATCTAATCAGTGGAGAAATTATCAGTGGAGAACTCCTAAGTAGGGTCCAGTTTTGCATGTTCAAACAAATAATGCTTTGATGTCAAAGGCAGTCACTCTCATGTCGCTTCTGGAGTTCATTTGTTTGGTCCATATTTGCTCCAAGGTTGTAATGAAGCTAGGACCTGAACTGCCCTTGTAGAACTCAAACTTGAAGTCAGTGAGTGAGTTAATGTAAGTTAATACTGAGAAACTGCTTCTTATTATGAAGCAGAGGTCGACTCCCCCACCCCACCAACCCAACACCCCACCCCCAACAATTAAAACTGAAACAACCAGAGAAGCTCACCTCGCCTCATTATCTGTTAAAGGAAGTGTGAAAAGTGGCATTATCTGCCCCTCACCTGCCCCCCAATCTGTTACAAAGGAGAAGTTAAATGAAATGAACTCCTGACAGTCACTCCATAATCAACAAGTAACAATTTATTTATCCAACTTTAACAGTGAACAAATTAACAGAACTGCTAACAAACTGAACAACTCCCCCTTAACTACTAACTATTCCCAAATAAAACAAAATTTTAGTGGTATGCTGGTCCAATGGATACAAATCCTACTTATATAAACCAAGTTAATTTTTAAAAAAATAAAGCTTAATCTCTTGAAATTACAGCCAGGATAAGTCTTCTGGAATGGTCTTTGCCTTCTCCACTGTCTTCCAGCCAGGAATACCTTCCTCCATCAAATTCTTGTGTGAGGAATATTAGCTAAGAGTGTCACAGTACCTTTGTTTAGATGGTGCTTACTCTGAGATCTTAGAGATTTCTGTGAGACCCAATGATTCTTTTTTTCTTTAGAGCAGTTGGCTGTTGAGAGCTGTTCTCTTAACAAATGGCAGTTCGCTCTCACCCCGTTTTTCAAATGCCATTTTTTCTTTTATACCCTTAATGGCCTATTAATTTCTTCCAATACGATTGGACTGAGGTTGTCAAAACCATCAGATTTAAATTTAATTGGGCTTTGATATCTAGGGCCTGGTTAAAATTAATTGCCTAAATTCAGAAACCTGTTGCCTTGGTAAAAAAAATACTGCATTGCCTATTATCAGTAAAGCCTTTTGATGCAATGTTTCAATTTCAAGAACTCCCTATGCACCTGCTGCGGCCTGCAGACTTTTTAAAAAATCTCCAAGCCTACAAAACACACCTTTTGAAGGGGTCACACACTCTTCCCCCTATCATTTTATAAACAAACTCTAACATCCTGCTTTCCAATCCATAAGTACTATACCAACTTCGCAACACCTTCCCCCTTAAGAAAAAAAATGAATCATCATTATGAAAAGATGGCTTCATTTTTTCTCTAAGTCTTAACACCATTATTATTAGATATATAGTTCATTATTTCACACTAATTCTATATATGTACATTTAACATATATTGAAAACTACCATGTCTATCTTATATACAGATTTTCCTTTAAGTCTGCGATAACGCATCTGCAAGAACATTTTCACAACCCGCAACATGTACAATCTGTAAATTAAATGCTTGTAACATGAGACTCCAACAAAATAGTCTGGTGTTCTTAACTTTAAATCTTTCCAAAAATGTCAAAGTATTGTAACCAGTGTACACAATCATCTCTGATATATTGTTTGCAACATAAGCATTAAAATGTTGTAAGGCCAGTACCAAACTCAATAACTCCTTTTCAACAGTTGAAAATTTTCTCTGATGGATATTGAGTTTCTTTGTAAAATAACCGATTGGCCTGTTAATTCCTTCATTTTTCTCATTTGTTCTCCCTTCTTGCTTTAACTTATGACTGGGATTTTGTCACCACACAGTCTCGAAAAATTCCAGGGTATTTTTCTTTTAAATCTCCAGTTCCCTAGTTTTATTTTCAGCTTCTCTGCTACAATGGGCATTACTCCCACCTTTGATCCTGCTAGGTCATTTCCAAGAACAAACTGGATTCCTGGAATAGACACTCTTTAAATGACTCCCATTGTCAATTCCACAGTCTTGATTGGACTTTCCAGCCTTATTTTACACGGGAATGCTAAATCTCTCTCCATTTATTCCACAGATTATCACTCTCTCAGGTAACATTTCAGAAGGCGTGCAAATACTTTTATCTCTTACTATTAGAGGCTGACCAGCTCCCGTATCTCTCAATATTTTGACTTCTTTGCCTTCTCCCTGTTCTTCCTGAATAAACCTTACCCACAGAGGCGAAGTCTTTGAAGAGATTGGGGCGGGGCACTACCTTATTATCCAGCCCATAACTAGACTGTGCACTCTGTTGCAGCTCCTCAACTCCTCTTGGGATTTCCTTCACTACCTCAACTAATCTCCCTGGTTTAGCCTCTTTTACCACATCCTTTTTCCCAGTGCCTCTCTTAATCCACCAGCACTGTGACTTTGTGTGTCCCCTCTATTACAATGGAAACACCAGAGGCCTTTCATCTCTTTTCCACCCTCTTGGGTTACTTTTTTCACATATGGTAAACCATTCCCAGTGTGATCTACATTTTGATTTTCATTGAAGGATCTCCCTTTTTCCCAATTTCTATCCGTCATGGAATGAAATTGCTGTCAGAAGCTAGATTTCGATTTATGTACTAATGTGTATTCATCCACCATCTCTGCGGCTCCTCTCAGAGATATCAAGAAATGCAAATGCTGGAGTCAGAGATAACACAGTGTGGAGCTGAAGGAACAGGCAGTATCAGAGGAGCAGAAAAGTTGACGTTTCGGGTCGGGACCCTTCTTCAGAAATGGGGAAGGGGGAAGAGAACTCGGAAATAAATAGAGAGAGGAGGGGTGGGGCTGGGGAAGGTAGGTGGTAGGTAGAAGAGACTAACCCACCCTCTACTGATCTCTTCTCCCGCCTTCAACACACCCCATCCTCCTGAACACCACTTCACGGCCTCCTAACTTCCCTCGACCTCTTCATCTCCAGCTGCCGTCATGACATCAATCGCCTCAATCCCTCTACTCCTCTCACTCACTCCAACCTCTCCCCCATAGAACGTGCAGCCCTCCGCTCCAACCCTAACTTCACTGTCAAACCCACAGATAAGGAAGGCGCAGCAGTGGTATGGCGCACTGACGTTTACATAGCTGAGGCCAGGCGCCAACTCTCTGATAGCTCCTCCTACTGCCCCCTCAACCATGACCCCACCCCTGACCACCAAAACATCATCTCTTAAACCATTCACAACCTCGTCACCTCAGGTGACCTCCCACCCACAGCCTCCAACCTCATAGTGTCCTAACCCCACACCGCCCATTTCTATCTCCTTCCCAAAATCCACAAACATGACTGCCCCAGCGGACCCAGTGTCTCTGCCTTCTCCTGCCCCACTGAACTTATCTCCGCATACCTTGATTCTGTTTTCTCCCCCGGGTCCAGGAACATCTCACCTGCATCCAGAACACCACCCGTGCCCTCCACCTCCTCCAAGACTTCCAATTCCCTGGTCCCCAACAGCTCATCTTCACTATGGATGTCCAATCCCTGTACACTTGCATTCCCCACGCAAATGGCCTTCTTCCTCTCCCACAGGCCCAATCAGTCCCCCTCCACTCACACCCTCATCCGCTTAATCAAACTCGTGCTTACCCTTAACAACTTCTCTTTTAACTCCTCCAACATCCTACATACTAAGGGGGTGGCCAAGGGAACCCGCATGTGCCCAAGCTATGCCTGCCTCTTCGTAGGATACATGGAACAGTCCCTCTTCCGCAGCTACTCTGGCACCATCCCCCACTTCTTCCTCTGTTATATTGATGACTGTATCGGCGCTGCCTTGTGCTCCCACGAGGAGCTTGAACAGTTTATCAAATTTACTAAAACTTTTCACCTCAACCTCAAGTTCACCTGGACCATCTCTGATACCTCTCTCTCCTTCGTGGGCCTCTCTGTCTCCATCTCTAGTGACCACCTCGAAACTGATATCTATTTCAAGCCCACTGACTCACACAGCTACCTAGACTGCACCTCCTCTCACCCACCTTCCTGCAATCTCCTACTCCCAATTCCTCCGCTTCCGCCATGTCTACTCCCAAGATGGGACGTTCCACTCCCGAACATCCCCGATGTCCTCTTATTTCAAGAACCGCAACTTCCCCCCTTCGGTGGTCAAAAATGCTCTCGATCGCATCTCTTGCATTTCCCGCACCTCTGCCCTCACATCCCCTCCCCTCAACGAAAACAAAGACAGAATCCCTTTGTCGTCACATATCACCCCACCAACTTCCATATCCAATGTATCATTCTCCACCACTTCCGCCACCTACAATCCAACTGCACAACCAAAGATATATTTCCATCCTCACCCCTATCTGCCTTTCATAGGGACTGTTCTCACCACGACTCCCTCGTCCACTCCACACTCCCCACCAGCCCCACCTTTCCCTGCAACTGCAGGAAATGCTACACCTGCCCCTACACCTCCCCCCTCATTTCCATTCAAGGCGCCACATTAGACAAAGGTTCACCTGCACATCCGTCAACATGGTCTACTGCATCCGCTGCTCCTGATGTGGCCTCCTCTAAATCAGCGAGACCAAGCAGAGGCTCGGAGATCGCTTTGTAGAGCACCTGAGCTCTGTTCGCGACAAATGACAGCACCTTCCAGTCGCAAACTATTTCAACTCCCCCTCCCACTCCCTGGAAGACATGTCCATCATGGGCCTCTTCCAGTGTCACAATGACTCCACCCGGAAACTGGTGGAGTAGTACTTCATATTCTGCCTTGGGAGCCTACAGCCCTATGGCCTAAATGTGGCCTTAACCAGTTTCAAAATCTCCTCACCCCTGGCCTCATCCCATGACTAACCCTCCCTCTTATCCCCATCTCCTTGACGTGTCCGTCTTCCCTCCCACCTATCCGCTCCTCCCACCTTACTGACCAATCCCCACCACTCCCTACCTGCAATCACCTATCACCATCCCACCTATCTTCCCCAGCTCCACCCCTCCTCCCTCTATTTATTTCTGAGCTCCCCTCCCCTTCCCCATTTCTGAAGAAGGGTCCTAACCCAAAATGTCAGCTTTCCTGCTGCTCTGATGCTGCCTAGCCGGCTGTGTTCCTCCAGCTCTACACTGTGCTAACTCTGCAGCCCTTCTTGCTATTTTAACTTTCTGTTCTTCAACATGAGTTCTTAACATTTCTGGAAGTGAGTTTTTGAACTCCTCCAACAAAATAATCTCTCTACAACCCTCATATATCTTTTCTATCTTTAATAATCTCACTCATCTATCAAGGTTGCTCTGTTTAAATCTTTCAAATTCAACATAAGTCTGACTTAATTCCTTTCTTATATTTCTGAACCATTCTTTTTATGCTTCTGGTACCAATTCGAAGGCACTCAAAATAGCCAGCATACTTCTTCATATTCTTTTGACACCTCATCTGACAGAGCTGCAAACACCTCACTAGCCCTACCTACCAATTTGGTCTGAATTCACATTAATTACATATTCTCTAGCCAGTTGATCTGCTTAGCCAATTTCTCAAAGGAAATGAAAAAGGTTTCTACATCTTTCATTGAATTTTGGTAACATTTTGACATATTTGTATATACCCTACCAGGTCTTTGGCTACGATGGGTTTGCTCATCATCACTCTCTTCCTCACTACCCCTATCTTCCACCTTCATTTCCATCATTTTAAGTCAGCTATCCTGTCTAATTTGCGACTTCCGATGTTCAAACTCTTTCTCTTTCTCCCTTTCTTCTCTCTCTGTTTCTTTTTCATCTGCTCTGGCTCTTCTTTCCTTTTCTTTACCTTCTAACTCCAATTGTCTAATTTTCAATTTAATTTTTCCTAACTCGAGTGCACTTGCCTCTTTCTCTGCTATACCTAAATGTTTGACTAAATCCTTTACAATTTCAGCTTTCCTCTTGTCCCTAGTTAAATCCAAATCTAGTCTGTTTGCTAAATTTAAAAGTATATCCTTCCTCTGTCTTTCTAAACTTTCTTGACAATTTTGGGAAGCATCCTCAAACCCCAGAACTTCTTTAGCTATGTTAAGAGACATTTCCCCTGCTTTTTAGTTTAACCAACCACAAGTAATCAAAATTAAACAGATCTTCCACTTCTCACCTAAGTTTTATTTTAAAGATCTATGACACTAAACCCTAAGTCTGCCTAAACCTGATAGGACCTTTTGTACCCTAAATCTGTCCAAATCCATTCAGATCTGTTCAGATCCTGAACATGAACCAGCCAGATCCCGGATTCCAGCACCCAATCTGTTCCCCACCGTGATAACTAAAGCTGAAACACCCAGAGACACTCACCTTGCCTCATAATCTGTTAAAGGAAGTGTGAAAAGTGGCATTATCTGCCCGTCACTCTGCCAATCTGTTATAAAGGAGAGGTTAAATGAAATGAACTCCTGACAGTCACTCCATAATCAACAAGTAACAATTTACTTATCTAACTCTAATAGTGGACAAATTAACAGAACTACAAACAAACTCAATAATTCCCCCTTAATTACTAAGTATTTCTGAATAAATCAAAAATTCTAATGGTGTGCTGCTCCAATAGATATAAATCCCACTTAAATAAACCAAATTAATAGAAATAAATTAAAGCTTAATCTCTTGAAATTACAGCCAGGATAAGTCTTCTGGAATGTTCTTTGCCTTCTCTGCTGTCCTCCAGGCAAGAATGCCTTTTCCGTCGAATTGTTGTGTGAGGAATGTTAGCCGGGAGTGCCATAGTACCTTTATTTAGATGGTGCTTGCTCTGAGATCTTAGAGATTTCTGTGAGAGCCAATGATTTTCTCTTTCTTTAGAGGTGATGGCTATTGAGAGATGTTCTCTTAACAGATGGCAGTTTGTTCTCACCCTGATTTTCAATGCCCTCTTCTTTTATACCCTTGATGACTTATTAATTTCTTCCAATACGATTGGACTGAGGTTGTTAAAACCATCAGATTTAAATTTAAATGGGCTCTGTTTTATAGGGCCCGCTTAAAATTAATTGCCTAAATTCAGAAACCTGTTGTCTTGGTTAAAGTACTGCATTGCCTGCTAACAGTAAAGGCTTTTGATAAAATGCTTCAATTTCAAGAACTCTCTATGCACCTGCTGCTGCCTGTAGACTTTTTTTAATCTCCAAACCTAAAAAACACACCTTTTGAAGGGACCATGCACTCTTCCCCCTATCATTTTACAAACAAATTCTAACATCCTGCCTTCCAATCCACAAGTACTATACCAACTTCACAACACTCTTGATAGCATTGTCAATAGCCCCTTCCATCACATTACTGATGACTGAGAATAGACTGATGAAGCAGTAATTAGCCAGGTATTTGTTGACAGGACATAAATGGGCAATCCTCAAAATTGCTGGTTAGTTGCCAGTGCTTGGCTAGTGGCTTGGCTAGTTCAACTGCACAGATCTTCAGTAAATTTGCAGGAACATTGTAAAGGTCCTTAGCTTTTGTAGTATCCAGTGTCTTCAGCCATTTCTTAATTGCTAGTGGAGTGAATCAACTTGGCCAAATACTGACGTCAGTAATGTTGGGAATCTCTGGAGTAAGCCGAGATGTCCGTTCAGCAACTTGAAGTTGAAGATGGATACAAATGCTTCATGCTTGTATTTTGTACTGATGTGCTGACCTTCCATATTGCTGGGGGTATTTATGGAGCCATCACCTCATATTATTTACTTTGTCCACCTCCACTAATGACTGGATGTGGCAAGACCGCAAAAGCAGATCTGGTCCATTGGTTGTGTGATTGCTTAGCCCTGTTTATTGCATGTTGCTTCCGTTGTTTTTACTTGTGTGCTGTTCTATGCTGTAGTTTCATCTGCTGGACACCTCATTTTTAGGTATGCCTAGTTTTGCTCCTGGCACGCCCTTCTCGACTCTTTATTGAGTGAGGCTTGACCCCCTGCCTTGATGGTAATGATAGAGTCAGGGATAACATTGGGCAATAAGGTTATGAATTGCGGTTGAATACAATTCTACTGTTGCTGGCTGATAGCATGAAGTTCCAGTTAGAAATCTGATCCACTTAACACGGTGGTAGTGAAAACATTGCATGAGGAAGGGAATTCACAGGACGTCATCTCCACAACAGCTGTGAGGTGCTCACTCTAACCAATACTGTCTTGGACAGATGTATCCGTGACAGGCAGAATGGTAAGGGCATGGTCAAATAAAGTTTTCCCTCTTGTTGGTTCCCTCACCATGTGCCACAGCCCCACTCCAGCAGCAACGTTCTTTAGGATTTGGTCAGCTCATTGTTACCGAGACATTCTAGGCGAGGGAAATTGAAGTCCGACAGTCAGACTGTATCTTGTCATCATCGATCCCTCTTTCAACTAGTGTTCAACATGGAGGAGCACTAACTGATCAACCAAAGGTGAGTGGTAAGCAATAATCAGCAGGACATTTCCTTGCCCATGTTTGACTGATGCCATGAGATTTCATCGGATCTAGTATCAATGTTGATGGAAACGCTCTTCCAACTGTACTCTGTTAGGCAGCTGTCTCTGGTTAGTGTGTCCTAGCATTAGGACAGGAAATATCCCATAATGATGATGATGTCTGGGACACTTTCAGTAATATACAAACCCATAAATGCGACAATGGCAAAATATTGTTGGACCAGTCAGTGGCACTGGTTTCCCAATTTTGGCAAAAGCCCCCAGATGTTTGCAAGGAAATACTTATAGTGTCAACAGGGCTATGTTTGCCATTATTGCTTCCAGTGCCTAAGTTGATGCCAAGTGGTCCATCCAGTTTAATTCCTTTTATTAGACTTTGTATCAATTTGATATAACAGAATGGTTTGCTAGGCTATTTCAGAGGATACTCGAGGGACATCTACTTTGGTGACGCTAGATTTACTTATATGTTGTCTAGGTGAGGATGGCAGATTTCCTTCACTAAGGGACATTAGTGAATCAGAAAGGTTTTGACAATAGTAGTGGCAGTATGCAAAGGAGCCAACAGGAAAGTAGCAAGGAACAGTTAGTTTTTGGACGGGAAAATTATAATTAGTTTCCGCAAGAGTCAACAATAGGGCCACTGCTTTTTATGATTTATATTTATAGTACAGACTTGGATGTGCTTTAAAATTAAATAGTTTAATAATTTTAACGTTTTCAGATGACACAAAATTTGATGTATTGTGAAATGTGAAGAGCATTGTGATTAACTTAAAATGATATTGACAAAATAGTGGAATGCGAAATTGAATGTGTAAATGTATATTTTATACAACCAATTTTATATATATATATATATTTAATAAATAAAAGATACATTTCTAAAATGAGTTAAGGAGCAGAACGTCATGGGGCCATATGTATACAATTTATTAGAATTGACAAGCGAGGGTGGGGCAATGGTTAAAAAAAGCTGGTTTGGGTCAGTTAATATTTAAAAAGGAACCCCAACTCTCATTCTAACCAATTAAACAAAGCCATAAGATTTTATTTTTTGTTTAACAAAACACCAACTTTGTTATATAAAAATGAATTAATCAAAACAACTATTATTAATTTAATGATATTGTTCATGATGATGTATGTTGTGTACTCGTGTTTATTTCTTGCTTCCCACAAGACAAGACACATCAATCTTATAGTTATTTACTTCTGAATGGACCACCCATAGCTCTGGCTTTCATTTACCCTTTTTTGATTGTGGATGATTTATTCTTTTGTTCTTCCAAACTAACCTGCCAGTAACTTTTGTTTTTTACAAAACCCAACTTTTTCCAGCAAACACTCGTATAAAATTAAACCAGAGAACTTCCCAAAGCTCCATGTATCTCCATAACAATGTTCTAGGATGTCCTCAAACTGACCTCTTGATTCATTATCCTTTATTTCCAATTTCTATTTCGATCCGATGATGTAAATGGCTTTTCTAACCTTCCAGTTTACAGACACTTATAAACTAATTTAGCTCTAACTCAAAAAACAAAAACATCGCTGGGGCTGTCATTACTGCAAAGTTTACAGACATTGTATCTCCACCACTTCAGCTATGTAAGCCTGTTTGCTGTTTCACTGCTGTCTTCTGACATTTTTAATCTACCACCTAAATGTTGTATTCTTAAATCTAAAGTTACGTTCTAAAATGCATGAACTATGAACTAAATATTTACAGCAATGGCACCTGCAGCTTTCTAAACTGAGCGATAGGACTGAAGGTAATGGTTGTCACTGTGGCCCAGTCCACCATCCAGAAAATTCTGGGCAACCATTACACTGCCAAGACTGGAATGCCCATTGGAATTCAACATGTTTCAGGCAGTTTGCTGCCTGATGTCAAGGCTTCCATGGTGAAGATCCCAATTCCATCAACTGCCAACCAATCGAATGGCCAGTAGATCTTCAGTCCTTGCAGCACCAAACACACAAATGCCTACAGCTGGTATTTTAGAAGGTCACTCTGGTCAATTGTGTGATTATGATGTTGGGTTATTGAGCAAGATGGAGGGGAATAAGAGAACTTTTGAAAAAGATGACCCTTTCTGGAGACCACAGCGTTCCTGTTCATGGGTCCATGCTCCCTTCCCCTGCTTGTCAATGGGGAGTCTGACAATGTTTACTCAAAATGTGAATTAATAACATCAATTGATCTCCTGGCCAGAATGAAGTTCTCAAACTCTCCCTCTCCCTCCACTGTTGCAAGAAGAGGTAAGAGATGCTAAGTGCAGGTTGGGAATGGCAATAGGCACTCTATTCCCCACTTACGCCCCCATTCTAAGGCCTCCTCCACCTTGCAACCTATTCACGAGATTCAGTTACATTCTGCTTACAGAGTACAAAAGCAAGAAAGTTATGGTGAACCTTTAAAAAACATTGGTGCACATTGGAGTATTGCGTTCCATTCTGGGTAATGCACTTTACAAAGGACGTGAAGGCATTAGAGAGGGTTTAGAATAGATTTACAAGAATGATTCCAGGATGCAGAACTTCAATTATCTGAACATTTGGATAATCTGGGACAATTCTCCTTAGAGAAGAGGTTTGGAGAAGATGTATAATGGGTTTTCAAGATCATGAAGTGTCACAGACAATGGGGGATGGCAGGAATTGAAAGATTAATTGCTTTTCTCCATTTCAGCCAAGACCGCTAGGTATTGTTTGATTTATTCGTTTTGCTTTTAACTCACATTCCTTAATAACTGGAGCCAAGGGGTGTTCTCCAAACCCTTGATTTGTAGATTGCAGGTTTGAAATACACATACAGTAAAGTCCTTTAAGGTGAAATCAAAGACTGAGTTTATTAATAAAATGTTCAGAATATAGGAATTTCTTTGATTATCCATTTAAATACACAAACATTCAGGAAATTGAGGAGGGCAGGAGGGGAGGTGTGTCACTTATAACCTATTTCTGGTATAACCAGAGGTATTATAAGCTATAACTTCCCAGAACTCAGTGTTTTGTAATAGTCTCCTTGGTGAGCTGGGTCCAGTAGTTTCCAGCCAGCCACTTGGAGACAGAGATAGAGGGTCTCAGGGAGGCAGATGATTCAGACTGGAGTTCTGCTCCCCCGCCCTCTGGAGGTCAGATAACAATGACTTGAAATTCCAGAATTGTGCATTTAGGCAACTCAACCAGCTCAGATTTCAGTCAAGCGGTCAAGACAGACATTTTAGGTACTGATGTGCCCATCTTGGTGGGCTACTTGGAAGGTCATTTAACCTAATAAAGTGTTTTAACCTCCTCCATCATCAAGCTTTCAATTACGAGTTGATGAGCTCACTGAAAAAGCGATGGTCCTCATTTTAGTATAATTCATCTTGATATTTCCCTTTATCTAGAGCCGGCTACAGACAGATGCCTCATCTCCAAGACATAGAATCATAGAGTCTGGCAGCACAGAAACTGACTGTTCAGTCCAACCAGTCCATGCTGACCGCAATCCCAAGCTAAACTAGTCCCACCTGCCTGTGTTTGGCCCATATCCCTCCAAACATTTCTTACTCGTATAATTATGCAAATGTCTTTTAAACATTGTAACTGGATCTGCAACCACTCACTTTGTAAAAAAATTGCTCCTCATATCTTTTTTAAACTCTTTCTCCTCTCACCTTAAAAATATGCCCCCCAGTCTTGAAATCCCCCCCTCTAGTGAAAAGACACCTGCCATTCACCTTATCTATTTTCCTGATGATTTTATAAATCTCTGTAAGGTCATCTCTCAATCTCCTACGCTCCAGTGAAGAAAGCCCCAGCCTTTCCTTATAACTCAAATCCTCAGTCCTGGCAACATCCTGGTAAACCTCTTCTGAACCCTCTCCAGGTTAAACATATCATTCCCATAACTGGACACAGTACTGCAGAAGAGACCTCACCAACGTCCTGTACAGCCTCAATATGACATCCCAACTCCTTTACTCAAAGGTATAAGCAATGGAGGCAAGCGTGCTAGACACCTTCTTAATGACCCGATCTACATGTGATGCACATTTCAAAGAATTATGTACCTGGATCCCTAGATCTGTCTATTCTACAACACTTCCGTGAATGTTGTAGCATTTCAAATGTTGATGTAAATACTTCTTAAATGTCGTAAAGGTACTCACCTCTACCATCCTTTCAGGCAGTGAGTTCCAGATAACCACCACCTTGTGGGTGAAAAAGAAATTTTCCTTAAATCCCCTCTGAACCAACTGCCCTTTGCCTCAAATTTATGCCCCTTGGTAATTGACCCCTCTACTAAGGGGAAATATGTATTCCTATCAATCCTATTTGTGCCCCTCTTAATTTTGTGGCATCAATCAGGTCCCTTCTCAGCCGTCTCTGCTCCAAGGAAAACACTCCCAGCCTACAATGTATATAAAGTGCTGTGTATTATATATAAGTAATCAGATTGTGAGAAGTCCAATAAGTAAATAGTGTAGTGTAGTGCAACATTTTGTTACATTAAAAATGCAATATAAAACAAGTTGTTGCCATGCTCAATGATTATTGTTTAATCTTATGTGCTTTTTTAAAATTTATATTTCAATGTTTTCAAGGTGTCTGACATTTTTCTGTGTTATCTTATGGCCTGATTGTGATATATATAAGATTGTCAAAACACTTTATTCACGACACCAATATATCATTTGATGAGTATCATGCTGCTAAAATATCATAGCAATATATCATTCAAGATGTAGCATGGTGCTAAAATATCAGCATGGCATTGCCAAGAAGTGACATCAGCATCACTGTCTTGTGAAGATCAGACATGAGATGACTACTGAAAAATACATGAGAAAAAAAAACACAGCATTAGCATTAGAAAAAGGGACAGTAATATTAATCAGAGCAGTTTCTTCTGCACAAAACAGACTTTCGCTTCATATACAACAACAACAACAATAACAACAACACAGTCCTGAGGAAGGGTCACTGGACCTGAAACGTTAACTGTTTTTTCCTTCACAGATGCTGCCAGACCTGTTGAGCTTTTCTAGCAACTTTGTTTTTGTTCCTGATTTACAGCATCCGCAGTTCTTTCGGTTTTTATTTCACTTTATATACGTCACTTCGAAAGTCTTTAGTTCCTCAAAGGGCCCTAATACTATGTTTCCCTAGTTGGATTACTTAGAATCATTGAGCCCATCTATCACGATCACATGGATTGTTTGCAGAATTGCAATGTATATCAGCAATTACCATGCATCTAACCCACATCTTCCTGTCACTTCAAAAGAAAAGAGCTCCTAACAACGATGCAGTAAACAGAATGTGAAAAGTCCAATAAGTAAATATGTTTGCTAGCTAATCACTTCAGTATGATTCATCTCAACATTTCATAGAGTCATCAAGTTTTATATCATGGAAAGAGGCCCTTCAGCCCATCATGTTCACACCAATTATCAAGCACCTATTTAGCCTAACCATTATCAATTCATTTGATTTTACACCACTCTTTTAATTTTCAAGGTTTAGGGATTAGAAAAGAGATTGGAAAGCCTTCCTTGATCTAAATTCAACATTGTTGTTTCTGTTTTATAGCCTGAAATGGACACAACAATCATTAATTTAGTCATGTAGGATATTTTATTCTCTCTACAAGTGTTTTCCAGTGGATAATATATTTTGAGGCCTTCTTGGGCAACTCTGATGGCTACCTGAAGTGGCTATCAAGGGAATATAATTTCCAAATATGTGCAAATTAGGTAGATTGGCCATGCTAAATTGCCCATAGTGACCAGGGATGCCCATGCTAGGTGGGTTAGCCATGGGAAATGTGGGGTTACCAGGATAGGGTAGGGGAGTGGGTCTGGGTGGGATGCTCTTCAGAGATTCGGAGCGGATTCGATAGGCTAACTGGCCTGCTTCTTCACTGTAGGGATTCTATGATTTCAGAACTAAATTACAGTATCACATTTTTAGGACTTGTCAGAGATTGTAATTTTTAAGTTTTGCCTGATATTTTTTGGACTTTAACAGCCAGATCAATGGTCCTTAAAGAACTCCCTTCCTTTGCTGAATTTCTTATTGTTTCTAACTAAGCAATTCCCAGCTTCATCCCAATTAAATATTTCCATGGGCCTGAGAATCAATAGATGTTTGATAGGTCTCTGCCCCAAAAGGCAAGCCAAATCAAGGCACCTGAATGTTTCACATAGTTTACCTGTAAGATTATGGTAAGGCCCAATAACATATTTAGAAAGCTTCTTGGGCATCTCAAGTTACAGCACATGTGTGTTACCAGAATTATGCCTGGTTCAGTTACTTCAATATACTTAGATCTTTTTGCCTGCCTGTCCTTCTGTCCTCTCACTTGCTCACTCACTCTCATAGTCTGTGTGTCTTTCTCTTCAACTCCAATGAAGGCTTGCATGAAAAACCAAATGCAAATTCAATTACATGCTTATGAAATGACAATAGTGGCATGATGGCTTACCATAATGCTTAACAATCAATGAATAGATAAACGTAAGTTGCAACCTAACTATACTCATGGCCTATCTGAGACTACATTACAGGTGATTAATAATAGACTGAAATTTCCTGAATTTCCAATATAAAAGGATTGCTAAAATGCGACACACAAGCAAAGCTTTCTTTCTTCTGCATATCAGGACTGGAATGCAAGAAACCAAACTTTGAGAGGGAACACCAATTTATACAGCAAACAAAGGGGCTGTTGATTGGTTTGATCATGGTTCACATGAAGATGCAGCAGAATCTGTTAAATGTCAATTTTAGTTTGATGATTAACTGTGGGCCAGGCACTTAGACACTGATTAGTTAGGGCATTGTTGTGAGTAATGCAGGAGAGATTAGTAGTCTCTATAGCCTTTCTCAATGAAAAAAGTGCAATGCATATACAACTGCCTTTTGCCTGCACAGAACAGGATCTTGTAGGTTAGTATGTTTAGCTTCTAGTACACATTAGTGAATGCTCAATGAACCTTCTGAGGAAGTTCTGAGGAAGGGTCACCGGACCCGAAATGTTAACATTGTTTTCTCCTCCACAGATGCTGCCAGACCTGCTGAGCTTTTCCATCAACTTTGTTTTTGCTCAATGAACCTGGTTGATAATCTTAGATTGGTTTTAGGAGTAAGTCGGAGCACAGTCTGTATTATTAAGTAATTGTCGTCCAATAATAGAATCAAATCTAGTGGTGCACGCTACATTCTGGTTTCTGCAGAGTTGATGGAGCATTGTCACCATGCTGCTTTCTGTATACAATCAAAGGGACATGTTTGATATGGTTTTAAGATGGCATTGTTCCTAACAAAAAAAATTTGCGTGTATCTGTTTTTTGCTAATTTGATACTAAACCACTTCTACATCTGCTTAATCAATACAGCTTATTTACAAAGCCCTGATGCCATTCAAAACGCCAATTATGCAAATTTCCTGGATTTGTGAAGTTGATGCATTGACGTTGAGGCTCTAGTCAATAAAAAGAAGGAGGCATGTATCAGGTATAAGTAAGCTGGAATCAAGTGAACCCCTTGAGGAGTGTAGGGGGAGTAGAAATACTCTTAAGAGGGAAATCAGAACAGCAGAAAGGGGACATGAGATAGCTTTAGCAGATAAGTTTAAGGAGAAACCAAAGAGATTCTACAAGTACATTAAAGGCAAAAGAGTAACTCAAGAAAGAATAGGCCCCTTAAAGATCAATGAGGCCATCCATGTGTGGAACCAAAGGATATGAGTGAGGTACTAAATGAATATTTTGTATTGATATTTACCATGGAGAAAGTCATAGAAGATAGGGAACTTGGGAAAATAAATAGTGATGTCTGAAAAGATTCCACATTACAAAACAGGAGGTGCTAGGGTCTTAAAATGCATAAAGGTAGATAAATCTCTGGGACCTGATCAGGTGTATCCCAGTACATTGTGGGAAGCTAGAGAAGAAATTGTGGTGCCCCTATCACAGATATTTGTATCATGACAGCCACAGGTGAGGTGCCAGAAGACTGGAGAGTGGCTAATGTTGTGTCATTATTTAAGAAAGATGGGAAGGAAAAACCAGGGAACTATAGACCAGTGAGCCTGACATTAGTGGTTGTTGGAGGGGATTCTGAGGGACAGGAGTTACATTTGGAAAGACAAGGACTGATTAGGGATAGTCAGCATGGCTTTGTGCATGGAAATCGTATCCACAAACTTGACTGAATTTTTTTGAAGAGGTGACCAAGAAGATAAGTGAGGGCAGAGTGGTAGACATTACCTACATGGACTTCAGCATAGCTTTCAATAAGGTTCCGTTATGGTAGACTGGTTAGTAAGGGTAAATCACATGGGATCCAGGGAGAGCTAGCGAATTGGATACAAAATTGACTTAAAGTTAGGAGACATAGGATGGTAGTAGAGGGTTGTTGTTTGGACTAGAGGCCTGTGACCAGCAGTTTGCCGCAAGGATCATTGATCTTCATTTGTCAGAGCATTAAGTAGGGGAATTGGGACATCATGTTGCAGTTGTACAAGACATTGGTGAGACTGCCTTTGGAGTACTGTGCACAATTCTGGTCACCCTGCAGTAGGAGGAATGTTATTAAACTGTGACCTGGAAAGGGTTTGGAAAAGATTTACAAGAATATTACAGAGAATGTTGGGTCTGATAAGGAGAGGCTGGATAGGCTGGACTTTTTCTCCCCCATAGAACGTAGAAGGTTGAGGGGTGACCTTATAGAGGTTTATAAAATCATGAGAGGCATAGATAAGGTGAATAGACAAGGACTTTTCCCCAGGGCAACTTTTTCACACGGAGGATGGTGCATATATGGAACGAACTGCCAGAAGAAGTGGTAGAAACGAGTCTAATTACAACATTTAAAAGACATTTGGACAGGTACATGAATAGGAAAGGTTCAAATGAATATAAGCCAAATGCAAGGAAATGGGACTAGTTCGGTTTAGGAATTCTGGTCGGCATGGACGAGTTGCACCAAAGGGTCTGTTTCCATGCTATATACTCTATGTAAGTTCATGCTCCAATGTCCAGGATCAACAAAGCCCTAGTTAGTGATGCTGCCATAAGTATGATTTGTGAATTACATTGCAAATTGCTTGCCTCTTATTCTTCTATCTAATATCTACACTCTGCTGTTCCAAATATTGTCAGTCATGGGGGATTTTTGACCTCGCTGATCACGGCACAGTATTAGGTATTCAGAATAATTAAGCAGTTGGAACGGTCTCAAAAGACATACTCATGCTCTACAAAATACTGGGAGGGGAAGAAGTGCAGCACAGGCTGAGAGTTAGTCATCTGGGTAAAAGACACAGCCAAATGAAGTCACAAGCACAACAACACAATATTGACAAAATGAAACCAATATGGTTAGCAGGTTAACCTGAGGCAATTCTTTAGCAATTTTAATACTAATGTTGAATGTCACACAAACCGCTTCATGTTACAAGTATGAAAGGTATTCTGAGTTAATGATCCTTCAGCAGAAATGCCTCGCTACATTTTCCCAGTCCCTCAACAACACATCAGTATTCTCAACGCCTCGAGGAAAGTGATTTTCCAACCCAGCTTTGAGCAGTGAGAGTTCGTGAGTGGCAAGAGGCTGATTGGCATTAACACTTCATTAATACCTAATCTCACCTCATTTATGTGCAATTTTGTATTCTCCACATAGCAAAATGAAACCAGATGGAGAATATTCAGACTTAAAAGTCAGAATGGATACCTGGCTTCTCCAGTACTCTGTTCCTCCAGGCTGCCATATTGATTAGCAGGTTCTAACATCTCAATAATGCTCTATTAGCAGTGACAGTCTGCAAGCCTGCCACAGAGATTAGCATCAGACAAACACCAGCCTCATCATATTATCACAGCAAAACTCTGACCCACATAGAGTACAGTTCACCACTTCACTGCTGCACTTTTATGGTATACTGCAGCCAGGCCAATTTACATGCAGGGCCAGGTACCCATATCAAGCAGTGGAGCAGAGTGTACTTCAGATCTCTTCACTTGCTGTCTTAGCATGGACTCACAGTGCATCTACTTGGATGCTCATAGGCCTACCTGGTCTTGCCATTTTGCCCTTTGCCACCTCATTAAGAGAGTAAAGGATCCCAATGTTTCTGGTTTACCTTCCCAATCAGGATAGGCATAAGATCATAAGATACTGGAGTTGAAATAGACAATTTGTCCCATCAATTCTGCTCCACCATTCAATCATAGCTGCTATGTTTCTCAACCCCATTCTCCTGCCTTCTCTCCCAAATAACCCTCAATCCCCTTACTCATCAAGAACCTATCTATCTCTGTATTATATACGTTCAGTGACTTGACCTTCACAGCCATTTGCGATAATGAATTCCACAGAGTCACTACTCTCTGGCTGAATAAATTCTTCCTCATCTCAGTTCTAAAGGGTCGTCCCTTCACTCTGAGGCTGTAACCTTGGGTCCTACTCTCGCCTACCAGTGAAAACACCTTCTCCATGTCCACTCTATGCAGACCTTTCAGTATGCTATAAGTTTCAATGAGATTCCCCCCACATCCTTCTAAACTCCAGTGATATTTTTGAGATGCTTATTATGGGACAAATATTTATCAGGCCACTGGAAATAACTCACCTGCTCTTCAAATTAAGGCCTTGGATTATTTACATCTATCTAAGAGAGTAGATGGGACCTTACTTTAATATCTCATCCAAAAGACAGTAAGACAGAATCAACACACAATTGCACTGGAGCATCAGCCTAGATATTTGTATTCAAACCTCTGGAGCAGGAATTGAACCCACAACTCTCCTATGCAGTAACTAGAGTTCTAACAAATGTACAACACTTAAAATACATCCAACAGAACATACACCATAAAAAACCAAAAGAGCTGCAGATGCTGTAAATCAGGAACAAAAACAAAGTTGCTGGAAAAGCTCAGCAGGTCTGGCAGCATCTGTGGAGGAGAAAACAGAGTTAATGTTTCGGGTCCGGTGACCCTTCCTCAGAACTGACGGTGGCTGGGAAAACGTCAGTTTATATGCAGAAAATAGGGAGGTGGGTGGGATAGGGAGTAAACGATGAGATAGAGCCCAAAGAGAGAGAAAGACAGTTGGACAGTCAAAGGAGTCGCTAACGATCAGGCTGGGAGGGTGAACATACACCACATACAGTAAACTTTCTCCATTATTAAGTACCTGTTGTCCGGAATACTTTGTTTTTAAATAGCTGCTGCCTGGAATTCTTTAGGTTTACCCACAGCAACAGGCCATTCAATCCAACTGATCTGTCACAACACATTCCTCCTCTCACTTTTTGTCCAATTTACCCTACAGTCTAAAAAAAATATGAGTGAGGAACTGGAGTTGGCCTCCCAGCCCCTTAAGCCTGTTCTGCCTTTTAATAAGATCATGGCTGATTGAATTGTAACCTCAAACCTGCATTCCAGCTGACCTCTAATAACATTACATCCAGTTGCTTAACAAGAATCTATCTACCTCTGCCGTAATAATTCAAAGATTGTGCCTCCACCACCTTTTCAGAAAGAGAGTTCCAAAGATGCAAAACATTCTGAGTAAAAGCAAATATGCCTCAACCATTTTGTTTTAATTGGGACTCCGTATTGCAATTTCTGATTTTGGATGACTTTAAGCCCTCAGCTGTCAATAAACTTAACTCTCAATTTCCTAATGCATCTGGAGTGTTGGCTATTAACGTGCATTGTAAATGGTTTGCTCTGTGTTAAGCTTTTCCATTAATGTTTATAAAGGCTTGTTGTCAGCACGGTATCTAGTCCAAAAGCATTGCCATGAATCTGTTGTTCAAAATACAAAACAGGGGTGACGGGTCAATGCATTATTATTTCCAGGGATTAGGGATCCCATAATCTGTACTGTGTACAATGCATTTGTCTGTACGCAATATTCTTTCCCTTTAAAAACCCTAACATTGGTTACTCTTGGAGGCCCTCCTTCACAGGTCAAGTTGATTAGTCCACCCACTCCAAGTGTGGTCACAGGCATTTTCTCCCCTGTTGCACACTTTCAAGAACTGGTTTTATGGAATGTGATGGTGATCACTCCTTTGCTAATAACTTGCAGTTTCTGCCCCAATGTCTCAGTGAGCTCCTAATATCTAAATTCACAGGCTTTACACCTCCCCCCACCCCAAGTCCCCATCTAACCCATCTACACTTGCCTATATCTGCCTAACTTTCCCACCCAGCCCCTGGCTTATGGGTGATCATGCCTAGTGTGATCAGACACTACCTCCAACCCCTTGCAAGACAGCTAGTGCTTGTGAATCAATGTAATTTGGTCACTTGCAACAGGGAGGTCCTTTGGAACAAGCTGTGGGCTGAATGTATCAGGCACACACTTTACTTTCCAGTTCGCATTTTTCTCAATGTCTAGCTTGTTTTTTCCATATGGTAAAATAAGAAACTGAATATTAATGAGGCAAATTGGACTATTAACATGGTGGTTAACAAGCAATAAATCCCTTTAATTAATAACTCAACACTGCCTGGTGAGAAACTTGCCTTGCCACTTGTCAAAAAGGTAAAAGATGGAGTGAGATGCTTCCAATGTTGAGATCCAATGTGGACATCAAACTTCTCAAATAATTCTGCCAAAAATTTTGCCATAATTTACATCACACAGACTCCAGTCAGATTCCACTCAATGTTTTAGTTTCACCCTTGAGTCTTCTGAAAGTTATCGGGTTGTTTGGAAGTTAAAATGTTTACTTATACACATTTTAAATAGTTATTTTAAACTGTTGGGGTGAATAGTTTAGTGCATTATAAACAACGGCAGGAGAAAGAAAATGATTTGGTGCATTATTCAGGTGCCCAGAGGCACAGAAGAGACAGAAGCAAATTCGTTTAGAAACTGCGCAGGTTTATTTTAAAGAGAAGCAGGTCTTTCAGAGAGAAAAGGACTGTAACAGATACAGCAGAGTTTAGTAGTCTCTAAAACAATCCAGGAGAAAATAAAGGAGGCCCTGAGTGGTTTAATGTCTGTAAGAGAAAATCTCCAGAAACTGAAGGCTGTGGAAGTGGAGTTTAAGGAATCCATGATTATTTATTTGCTTATAGGTTTCTTACAATTGCAGGTAAATACCTGATAGCCAAGGATGCAAAGGCTTCCAACTGTTCAATAAAGGTCTTGTCTTACTACTCTTATTGATCAGTTGGTATTCTTGACAATGGCTCTGTTGTGTTTTGATATTTTCCCTAAATATATTCCATAATGGCATTGTATCACATTCATCTTAATCAGAAGAACTAAGTGAGCTGCATTAACACTTTGATTAAGGGTCTCAGGAAGAGATCGTAACTAAAGAAACAGCATGCAGAATGAATGCAGAAATTCTCTGAAAAGAAACCAATTACAGCTGCATCAACTAAACAGGGAACTTTAAAGCAGAGACTGGTGACCGTTTATTAAGGTTTGAGTATCTACAGCTTGTTGTTGTGAATTAAAGGATCAAATATTTATTTCTGGTATTTTCAATTAGATTGTTTAAACAAGTTCTTGTATAGTGTGATTTAGTTAGTATTTTTGTGTGTAATTTACTTTTAGTTTTCTGCATAAAAAGTGTGTAGCCAGCCTCTTGCGATAAATTCAGTGACTGACCAGCATATTTATCAAATAGTTAAAATAAAATGTAGTGTCAATGAAGTTAAGATATCACTTGTAAAGTATTTCCAGAATTTCTGATGACATAAGGGTATCCATTACTTTCTCAATGGACTGATTTTCATTCCAGGATCGTGCTTGAGCCTTTCTAAGATGTAGTTGCAATGGTTCATTTATTTGTGGGAGATATGTTAAAAATCTAGCCACTCAGTTGACCATTCTCATGAACCGCTGCACTTGTGTAATATTTCTAGGTGATGGGAACATTTAGATAGCTCTTGTCTTCCATGGATCTGCCATAATACCTATTACATGAGGAATACAATTCAGAGATTTGACATTAAGTTATGAGAACACACTTTTCTTGTTCGATATAAGTCCTGCATCCCGCAAAGCTTTCAGAATTGTCTTCTGTTGTGTTCAGTTTCAATTGAGTGATGGATTAGAATATCATCCATACAGTTAATGATACTTTATATTCTGTCTTAGATGATGATTTTCAGCATTCTTTGGAATATTTTAGATGCAGAAATAATACCAGAAGGTAAACAATTAAAACTTAAATGTTGTTTTCCCCATACATAGATTTTTCTTGAGAATTTTTCTGATGAGTGCAAGAAAAAATCTGCCACAAAAGGGATTATAGAAGATATCACAGAAGGGATCACAGACGGAAAGTGGAGTTGAGGTTTATCAGATCAGCCAGGATCTCATTGAGCAGCTGAGCATATATGATGGGCTGAGTGGCCTACTCCAGCTTCTACATCTTATGGTATTACAAGGGAGTCAGAATACTGAGACATTAAATCTTTATCAGGTTCCCAAATACTTCCAATAAGTGAGAAATAGAAAAACTTGCAGCTATTCTGCAAGCTTTGGAGGTTTTCCTTCTTCTGAATTCACAGACTTTTAAACAAAACCAAGATTAGAAACAGTTGCTAAGTAACCCCACATGACACCACAGTCTCTTCCAAAGCTGGGTTTTCCAGAAATTAAGGACAATACATCCCATCTCTTATTTCCTTAAAAGTTTTACTTAGCTGTTTTTCCAAAGTCACTTGACTTTCTGCAATTAGCAAGTGGCTCAGAGCCCACCTTAAATTGTTGAATACAGTTTTGTTTTTGAAAATAAAACCTTTATTCCAGAAAGTATCCAAGCATTCAATATCTTTCAGTTTTTCACTTGATCCAAAAATAAGCATTCCCAAAAGTATGGTAGAATTCATTTGTCTTAACAATAGGATATTGTGACTTCATTCTTTCAGTAAATCATGGAGATTTTGATTCATTTAAAAAGAACATTAGTATTCTCTACAGGGGTCACAACAGAATATGAAACTTTAATATTCTCTACAGGGAACACAACAGTACATAAAACATTCTGGTAAATTCACTTAGCTTACCAAGTGGGAGCTGAGCTTGAAGGGCATGAGATAGAGATGGAGCCAAATTCATATTCAGATACTTGAGTCAGATCCCTGAGTTTACTTTGAGGACAAGGGGCGCTGCTGAGACTGGAGGGATTCTTGATGAGGGGGCGTGTTCATACTTAATCGTTTTTCTCTCATTGCCCTATCTCTCAGATCACACTTACCTTCTGACTCACAAACTAAAGATGAGGTAAAGAATTTGCTTAGAGTCATAGAGTCATAATCATATAGCATGGAAACAGACCCTTTGGTCTAACCAGTTCATAGTGCCATAATCCCAAACTGAACTCGACCTACCTGCCTCTGCTTGGCCCATAACCCTCCAAACCCTTCTTATTCGTGTACTTATCTAAAAGTCTTTTAAACATTGTAACTGTACCCACATCCAGCACTTCCTCTGGATGTTCATTCCACACACAAACCACTCTCTGTATAACAAAATTGCCTGCATGTCTTTTTAAAATCTTTCTCTTCTCACCTTAGAATTATAGCCTCTAGTCTTGAAATTCCCCAACTGCCATTCACCTTATCCATACCTGTCATGATTTTATAAACCTGTATAAGGTCACCCCTCAACCTCCTACATTCCAGTTAAAAAAAGTCCCAGCCTATCCAGCCTCTCCTCGTAAATCAAGCCCTCCATTCTCAGCAACATCCTTACATGCTTACTCTCTCATGACCACCTAATCTTTCATCCCTTTCTAAACTTTAAATAGTAAGAACTAAAAGCTTCCCAATCAATGGAGGAAGAGGAAGGAGTCATTCATGATGAACAAAACACCAGTACCAGCTTACAAATGGCAGTATAGTGGTAAGACATTGAGCATAATAATATAGGAGCTGGTCAGTGGTAAAGTGATAACATACATGCCAGCTTGCTAGAGGAAGAGGTTGCTCATGAGTTGTGCTAAACTGAGATGAGCCAGACTGCAGAAGAAGGCTAAGAGGTGGGAAAACTAAATGCTCTGACATTTGCAAGCTTGGTGGAAAGTTATGTCAAAGATCATGGAAAAATCCATTAGCAATTCAGCACAAGGTTTTTCATAGTGATTGGAGTCTATCATTTCTAGCCGAGAATGTATGATCATCTCTATCAACACCGACATGCAACTCAGCACCATTAAAGTCTGATGGCATGGTCAAAATCACAGTTTCATTGCAGCACAAACAACCTTCACCAAAGACCTCACTGCTTCAGGGTCCAATTGCCACTGTTCAACGGGACTTCCAAAGTATGAAGGCAGTCTACTGAACAGTTTTCCAACAGATCAGTAGGTTTGCTGAGGAGCAACACTGGGAGAGTGGCAATGGCTTCAGGAAACATAAACCTGTTGTCCCTTCTACATGTAGACAACATACTTCCTCCCACACTGCCTCTCTCCTTATTGTTGCCTCTCAGCCAAATACATTGCTAACAATGAGATTTTCAAGTTAGAAGCCAGGGCTTCCAGCCCAGAGGTATTCAAGATCTCCTGCCAAGACCACCTACAGTCTTCTCAACTGGAAGTTAGCAGCTTTCCAACAGCTATGGTACAAACATTGAAAACACCTTTTTGGAGCACCAGGACAGACAATGGCACACTAGACAGCCACTGAGAGAGTACACAATCATAGAATCATAGAATCCCTACAGTGTGGAAACAGGCCCTTTGGCCCAACAAGTCCACAACAGCCCTTGGAGCATCCCACCCAGACCCATCCCCTTAACCCATCTAAGCTACACATCCCTGAACACTATGGGCAATTTAGCATGGCCAATCCACCTAACCTGCACATCTTTGGACTGTGGGAGGAAACCGGAGCACCCGGAGGAAACCCACGCAGACACGGGGAGAATGTGCAAACTCCACACAGACAGTCGCCCAAGGGTGGAATCGAATCCAGGTTCCTGGTGCTGTGAGGCAGCAGTGCAAACTACTGGAAATTTTATTTTATGTGCATTGTTTCATGAATTAATTTACATAATTGAATTGGAATGTACATTTCCAGTGGTTTTATTTTTATGTTGGATGAGGGACAACGTCAGAGATCGAGGAAAAGGGAGGAGAATGGACTGCTGGTGAACAGAAAGTGGTGTTAAAATTGAATCAGAGATAGTAGGAACTGCAGATGCTGGAGAATCCGAGACAACAAGGTGCAGGGCTGGATGAACACAGCAGGCCAAGCAGCATCATAGGAGCAGAGAGGCTGATGTTTCGGGCCTAGACCCCTTTTTCTGATGAAGGGTCTAGGCCCGAAACGTCAGCCTCTCTGCTCCTATGATGCTGCTTGGCCTGCTGTGTTCATCCAGCCCTGCACCTTGTTGTAACAGAAAGTGGTGGCTGAGATTACTGCTATCACTTACGAAAAAGTTAACTACGTAATACCACAGTAGAAATGGATTGTGCACATTACAGTTTCTCTCCTTTTCCTGTTCATCAACTCTTGTTGCACTTTATCCATCATCATCTTCTACTTCTCCTGTTCCTTGTGCTCCTACTCCTCAGATTATTACTTTATCTCGCTGACTTGAGTCAACAAAAAAGAGGACTGCATGCTTGATATTCTTCAATACAGGGTCTTCAGGAAAGGTAGCAAAAGGTAGCAGTTTAGATTAAGGACATTATGAGAATGCAAGAGCGGATGTCCTTGGTGAAATCAAAGGCAAAATATATTTGTTGGAGTTAAGGAACAATTTACAAGCTACTCTGCTGTTGGATACATTTTGTAGGCCCCCAAAGTGTGAGAAGGAGAGAGAGCAATTGATTTGTAGGAATGTCAGTAAGTGGCATTAGAACAATAGTCTGGTTATAATAGGAGTCATTAACTACCGCATATTGAATGAAGCAGTTAATGTGTTAAAAATACAGAAGGAGAGGAATTTCTGAAGCATGTTCAGGATACCTTCTTATTATCTTTCTCTGCAGTGAAGGAGGAAGCTTTGCTGCATTTAGTCCTGGAAAATTGAGGTCGAGTGGAGAATGTCACAGAAAGGGGAGCATCTTGAGAACAGTGCCTTTTCGTCATAAGTTCATTTCTCTGAGAAGAGGAACATGGAGTTGTTAAGAATAACACGATCGAAGGACGGCTGACTTCAGTGAAATGAGGAAGATTTAAGCAGGTAAATTTGTGTCCATTGAGCCAAAATTGGACTAAGTAGAGTCTATTGTTTGGACACTATTTGATGTTATTCAGGAACAAAAATGATGTCCACAATCAATGTGCACTCTTCTGCCGTGCATTATGATAGATGCTTTATCGGGAATAGCAATAGCATGTATGCAGCTAATGCCCCCCAGAAGAATACAAAGTAGGCAGCTCAGGATATCAGGAACAAAAACAGAAGTTGCTGGAAAAGCCCAGCAGCTCTGGCAGCATCTGTGAAGAAAAAATCAGGGTTAACGTTTTGGGTCCGGTGACCCTTCCCCAGAACCTGAAATATTAACTTTGATCTTTTATTCACAGTTGCTGCCAGACTTGCTGAGCTTTTCCAGCAACTTCTGTTTTTGTTCCTGATTTACAGCATCCACAGTTCTTTCAGTTTTTATTCAGCTCAGGATATCAATTGGACTGCAGTGCTGATCTGACATAAGCAGTACAGTTTTGAAGTTCACTGTTACTCCTAACAGTGGCCCCCCACCAAACCCCCACCAAACTTGTATTCAGTTGTGCAAGGTTAAGTAGCAGGAAGGATTCTCTGCTGGGTGCTGCTGTTTCGATCCGTATCTCTTTCAACTCAGCAGGTGCCGATGCACCTTTTATTGACTTCATGGTTCCTGCACAGGCCAGTTGGGCCCTGGAGGAGCTTGGCAGAGCAGGAGTAAAAGATTTGTGTTGGTCTGTTGCACAGTGCACAACTTTGTCAACATAACCAATACTGCAGTGAACAGCTGAGAATGAGCTGTAGGAGGAATTAGAATTAGATTTATTGTCATGTATATAAAAGTACAGTGAAAAGTGTTTTTTTTAAATCAAAGAGCACAGTGTCACCACGATCCGGCGCCATCTTGAAACACTGAATATAATGCAAGATTTTACTACAATAGAATTCATCTTTCCCTCTTCTTCTTGTTAAACTCCACTAACTCCTCCATTCGCTGCTTAACATCTGTCGGGATCTCAGTTATGGGCTCACCTCCGCCGTGGCTGACATTCCTGTAATCACCAGGTCAGAGCTGGAGCCATAGGCCTACGCTCATACCTCCTACTTCCCAAAACCACTCCCCCTTAGCCCCCCCACCCCCCCCCATCCCCCCACACTTCTCCTGTCTCAGCCACCAGTCATCAGATGGCAGGATCCTGACTCCCGTCTCCTCTACCACCGACGCCGAAGCCTCTGCGACCTCAGTGCCAGGACTGGTCCCGGCTATGGATCTGGGGCTGCGCGGGCCCCGGCCCCAACCAAATACACCACGGAAAATCAGATGGGCCTTTGCCGCCGCCGATGCTGCCTCCAAACACCGGGAGAAGCTGCCTCTGTTGCTGTTGTTACCACACATGCTCGAGAGGCCGGGCCTGCTCTTACCTTCCTCAGTATATCTGTCACTGCACGTGGCTTTTCCTTGCGCTGATCCTAGGACTCCAATCACCCACCACCTGGCATTGCGCATGCTCCACTTCCATTCCAGGAGGAGGGAAAAGAGAGAAAGCAGGAGGCAAGCTTGACAGATCCCTTCAGCTAGGCCTGTGTGTGACGAACTAATGTGAGTTCAACACCAGTGACCACAATCAAAATTTCCATTCATGAATGGCATCACACTTCTGTACCTCTGTTACTATCAATGCTTGACCACAATGAAAAACAAAAACCATCGCAAAAGAAACAAATCAAATTTATTGATAAAATTATGCCATCTGCAAGCAAAGGTAAAATAATCACCCTTGGGCATTCCCTTCACTCCTGTTTTCCATTTGTCTTTGTCTGCCTTAGTGTCCCATTGCACCTCTACCCGAGGAGTTGTAGCAATTGTAGGTGGAAGCCTGTTGATGCAGAATATATGATCTCTGTAAAGGGGTCAGCAGTGCAGGCTGTCTGGCTGACAGGCAACAACAAAGGTAATGACAGAGTGACAGAGGCAAGAGCAGAAATCTTACATCCTCAGAGAACACAATTGGTTTCCGCTCCATGAAGACCACTGCTGCCACCCTGTGGTTGTCCCTCATCAATCTTAGTAATTTGCTGCAAGATGGGTTCCTGGACTGCTGCTTTCTTTGAACATCATTGAGCACTGTAATCTAGAACCATGACGGCAACAGTTTGTTTTTCCACTGAGGAAATCAGAAATTTTAGAACTCAGAAATTGAGCCACTGCTGTCGATGCTACAATTCAAAGGTGTAGTACCATTCATCTGACACTGTATCATGGTTAGGTTTACCAATGTTTGAACTGAGTTTACTACTCATTCCATTTTAAAAGGAAGGGCTCCAAATTTTGCTCATTGCTCTGTGCCAACTTGATGTTGGGCTCTTCCATGATTTTTGACATTGACTGAAAGCTTTCTGTCAGGTTTCCCAAATTAGTAAGGATATTGTTATGTATACCATCAAACCTTTCTGTAGGCAAACCTATAAAGTCCTAATCTGTGTCTTCTACAGAGGTACGTGTGTGTGACTTTGTCTTTTCAGTGATTTGGTATTTGTTGTATCCTTGCCCCAACATGATTGCAAAAGCCCAGTATGAGGATGTCTCCATCTTTAGTTTCAGCGACAGCACTGGATGCTGCCTCAGTAATGGCCATTCTGATAATGGCCAGCACCATCACTTCCCTGACTGCTAGAGCAAACAGAGTTACCTCTTCGTGCCCTTGCTCTTGCTGCCTCCCTTAGTGAGTCATCTTACCATGCAAGAAGAAGAGAAATGTGCCAGTGTGTGTCATCCAAACTGTTTCATTGATGTGTATATTTCAATAACTGGATCTTTGTAAGCTGTAATATATAGGTGCGAATCTTTCAGCCATGTTAGGTGTGTGAGGCTACCTGTGAAACTTATGTTTTTTTTATCAGGAGATAACGTTGCTGGATGAATAATGGGGATGTGGTGAGTTGAGCAGTTGCTGAGATAAGTGATGTGGTGGTGGAGAATGGCATTTGCAGATCAATTCACGGGCCATGCCACTATATGTCTTCTAATATCACATCTAGGTTGTCAAAGCTTGATTCGTGACTTTGAGCTCTATGATTATTTGTTCTATTCGTGTTCTAATTCTGAAGGGTTCTGGAGAGCCTCCTGACCCTTTGAGATAAGGGTATCTATTTTGTTTTCTACCGAGACTTCAAAAAGCAGTGCTGGAAAGCCTTGGAGACTACTCTCTGTCATGCTGAATCATTCTTCAATGTTTCCAAAGTCTGATTCACTTTCAGATTCATTGCTCTGGCAATAATGCATCAGCCTTTAGGACAACCTAGCTTTAAGATGTTTTCATAGTTGATCATGGAATGTGGGCACCACTGGCAAGGTAGACATATATCACCCATCCTTAATTGCCTGTGAAAAGGTAGTGGTGAGCAGCCTACTTGGACTGCTGCAGTCTATGTGTGAAATACACTCACACTGCTGTTGGAGAGGGTGTTCCAGCACTTTGAGTCATTGATAATGAAGGAACATATTTCCAAGTCAAAATGCTTTGTGCTTTGTAATTGTAATTTTTCCACGTGCCTGCTGATTTTGCTCTTTTGGGTGCTACTAGGAAAACATGGTTTAGGGCTGCAAGGAGCAACACAGAGCCTATTAACAGTGTTGTTAACATTAGAAGATGAAAGTCAATATAATGAACAGGCAGCAAGAAAATGTTATGCTGTCTGCATTTCAATCAACAGTTGTAAATTAATTATGCATCAAGATAGCCGTGGTCATATTTGGAGCTATCAAATTTAGCTCTGCTTGTATTTAAAATGAACTTGAACCGAATTGAATATTATCTCTGATGGTAACACTTTCTAAATTAACTTATTTAATTAACAGATTCAGAAATCCAATTTTTAAGAATCACATTTTTGGGAACTATATCACTGAATATCTTTTAATAGCCTATTCCAGACTCGAACTGCCATTGAGAGAGCATCAGGTCAGATAACTGGTAGATTGTATCACACTGGAGGGAAACTACAAGTATTAACAAGAAAAGAAATCAAACTAAAATTAATGGACATAAAGGCAGACTGTAGGAGTTGCCTTTCTTACTAAACGATAGCATCTTATACAATATCCTACGATTAGACTTACAAAGAACAAAGAAAAACCCAGATCAGTATGTCTTCAAGGCAGGTATAAATAATATAATGGGAGATTTTCGGAGTCCACAGTTGTGATTTCACACCTATTGAAAGCAATTCCTGGGACTTCATGATCTGCACTTGGGCAAACGTGGTTGTGTACTCAAAAACTATTCTAACTTCTTACTTCACTTCACACATTTAGTGTGCCATCCCCAACTTTTTTTATCAGCAGTGCTGCTTTTGACAGCATGTCAGCAATGAACAGTTGTTTCACTTTCTTGTATGTCACATCCATATGATATTTCTACAAATGAAGTGACATTTTTTGCATGGACCATAGCATGGACCTCAAATATGTTGCTCCCATGCTGTAGTTATGGTTGAGAGCAGCAAAGATCAGATCAAAGTGAATAATGCCAAACAATATGCTTCAAAAAATTTGGAAAACACCTGTCAGTCAATGATATTGTTATTCTCAGAACAAGGGTTGTGAGCCTAGACAGGTCAGCAGCAATACTGTTTTATTCTTTAAAAGCTTTCCAGCCTACCAGTTCCATTGATTAATTATCCTTCTCTGTGTTCATGCCTTTTTTGATGTTGCAAGTTCTCACAGCTCATGAAACCCAATCACTGGCTGTTAAAGTCAGAATCCTAGGTTAAAGCCACAAATAATTGTTTGTTTGGGTATTCAAATCATTGACCTGACTGCTGCACAAATGTTTCCCACTTATCTCGAACATACACTAGTAAAACCTGAAAATGGTTGGATTATGTCAGACTTGAGACAATGGGCAGAATTTTATGGGTTTTTTTATGGCTAAATGCAAGTCATATTCAGTTTGTTCAAGGGATTCTAGTGGTGAGGTCAGGCAGGTTTCCTTGCTGAACTTGCAAAATGCATCATATTAGTTTCCATTCACGCCCATATGGTGTGCATCACAACTGATTTCCACCTCATCTTACCATGTGCATTTCCCGGAACAACTCACCAGATATCCAAGAATTGATATCTCTGGCATGAACACCATCTTTACAGGGACATTATGCACCCGGACAAATGCTGTTAGTCTGGAACTGCCCTGCACAGTTTCTGGCATTTCCCCTGGACATTGCAGACAGGGACAAATTTGTGCTCTGCTTTGTGGGCAGGGATCTGGTGCACAGGGAGGACTTCCTCTTCCTTCAAGATCAGCAGTGGAGGCCATGACACCAGAACATGCCAGCCTGGTTTGAGGTTGCCACCCAGGTTAAAGCAGTCTCAGCTATCTGGATGAATACTTACTATTGTTGGAAGAGGGCCATTGTTCTTCTGAACTCTGCCAGAGTAAGTGCCATCATCTTCTCTCTGATAGCTCAGACTCACTCAGCCTCTGCTGCTGTACCGTCCTGTCACAATGGCTCATGCTGTATCACTTGCACTAGCGTGCAATGTCTTCCTCACTCACCCATTCCCAACACCCTGAAACCACTAATCTAGAATACGTTAGTGTTGCTGCTCACCGTTTGGGACACCTCCCAATATGCACCAATGGTAATAGCTGTGCCACCCACTTTCATCTTCCATCATACATGACTTTTTCTCTCTCATTCCAGAAGGAAAGCAGTCCAAAATAGGCAGAGCAAATATGGGTGGCATGCTGCCCACCATTTGGCTCCATTCCCCTTATGAGGAGAGGTTTCTGACTCTAACTGCTCTAAACAGGGCCTAGACTGGTATCAGAGATTGCCCTTATCTCACAGTGCATCCAGGTAGGCTAAGAGTGAGTGAGTACAATGACAGCAAACCAGAGTCCCATGGGCTGGGTGCATGTCCCTGAGTGCACATTTCAATGATAGTTGCTGGTGCAGCCTGAATTGCAGCAATGGAGTATAAAAACATCTTGCAAATGAATCAGAGATGTGCCATGAGGGATCGTAGAGGCTGGCACATGTGGATGCCAATGTCAGTGGATGTGAGGTGGGTGTGGCCAGCACCCATTGGGCATGTCCTGAGATGTTGGTGCTCAGTGACCAACATGGACGTTGTTTGGAGCAAGTGATGAGCTCAACCTGCCAAGTACCCGCTCCGGTTTCCATGTCAGGTTTTACCGGTGTCCAATTTGTTGGGCAAGTCCAGTGAGATCACATCCGGAATATTAATGGGGCTAGCTGGGCCATCAATAAGGACGTTAATGTACATTAATTACTGTCAAACTTACTCCTGCCCGGTCAGAATCTCACTGCAAAATCTGTGAAAATCATCAAAAACGGGATGTAATGATCTCAACGTCGAGATCATCCTTGCCTTACTTCTTGCCTGATTGGCTCACATCGCACAGAGCTCTGCTCAATGGCACTTAACTCAAGCCCTTCCCCAACAGCTATTGTTTCTAAATATTTCCTCATCACCAACATTAGACTAACTATCCCTTACCTAATGGATTTATGCAAATTAATATGAATAACGCTTGAAATTTGATTTCTAAGTTCCATGGTAAGTGACTTATGATCACAAATAACTGATTAACCATGACATAATTGTTCAGTTTATTTACGTTCTTTCAAATGTTCCTGAGAAAAACAGTATGTTGCTGAAAGTTTTCATTTTCCACTCATTAAGGACAAGTGCAGAGTGCTAAATTTCAATCACAACTATTTATACTAAAGCAGAGAAGGATATCGGCAAGTCAATAAAGGGAATAAGTTCACGCCTTGTACCTTTATTGAATTACCCAGGAGCTTGAAGAGCTTTCCTTTTATTTCAAGAATATACATTATGCATAAAAAATTTCTTTGTATATACACATCATCACAAAAGTTCCTCAGTTCTGAGGAAGGGTCACTGGACCCGAAACGTTAACTCTGTTTTCTCCTCCACTGATGCTGCCAGACCTGCTGAGCTTTTCCAGCAATTTTGTTTTTGTATCACAAAAGATGATATCAGTTCAGTTCTGTACAGTTGAATATCAAGTAAATATACAAAACATTGGACTTTGACTTTGTCCAAAAAACCAAAGACGTCTCTTACACAAACAATCCTAATATTTACATACAATTGAGGCACTAGGAGTGTTCAATAACTGAACAGACCCCTATTTACCTTCAGCAGGAAGATCTCAGGCAATGGTCTTTCCCCCACTGCACCTTGGTGGCGGTCTCTGTTGCTCTCTCTTTGGCAACAGCTCCGTCACGTCAATTTATGAACCAATCAGCAATTTTCTTTCCAGCCTTTAAATTGTTGTGATTGTTTTGAAATTTGATGTTCTTACATTGCCCTGAATGGATGGTGAAAATCTGCAGCAATGTATCTTTCTTTTCAGCCATTTGCAAGGTCAGAACTACCAAAAGACTGTTCTTTTATCGCCAAAATAATGAAAAGTTTGCCAAACATTCTTTTCCTATTCAGACTGATCTTCTTAAACAAATAACAGTAGATACCTGTGAGTGATTAGGCAGCAGTATTGTCAATGGACTCCGAAAACAACACTAAATATGTTAACTTCAAGCAAATTCAGATGCTGAGATGGAATACATCCTTGAGCTCATTCCCAATGTCACCATAATGTTAAGTTCATGGATGAGATTTTATTCCATTTTGGATTAATTTTGTTTTCATTATTTTAGCTATTATGGCAAGTATTGATATCCAATGTATTTTGTCAGAGAATAGCAAAGACTGTATGCATTTAACTTTTGTATTTTGAAATGCAAATTAGCCAATTGGAAGTATCTTATATTTCAGCACAAATACTCATTTTACTTCATACTGTTTCATATGATATTTCTGAGTAAAACATGTTAATTGAATTTCACAGGAGTATTTTTCAGAGTGGGAGGTATCGCTGATTGAAATCTTGCCGAATTCCGGGATACACCAGAGATTTTTTCTGAATTTTGACTGAGAAATGAAAAATAGTTTAAGGCTGTCTGAAATGCCACATTCCACAGATGTTAAAGCTGTGAATTACACCCTAAATTATCAGCAGGAATCCCACCTTCACAAGAATGTAAGCAGCTAGTAATCATGTAACAGAAGACAACCAATGTGGAATGCAGCAAGAGAGAATGAACAATGTTTGATGCAAAAATCACGCAGATACGTGAACAAACTTGGACAGCCTCAAAATAATGTTCAATCATTCCTGAATGAAACAATAGGATTAGTCATGCAAAACACAAGATATATATGAAGTAAAATAAGATACACTGTTTGTTGGATTTGCTATTTACAGTAAATTAGAAATACTAAATACTTTCAGACTGATGCGTGATGAGTAGCCTGTTGACAAAAGACCCCAGACATGATAAGAGGAAAGGATCTGAGTTCATTCCAACAAATCTTGGCAGCAAAACTTCATTTTTTTTCCAGCTTAAGAAAAAGTTAATGAAAATCATTAATACTGCCTGGCTTCCTTTCAGGTATCCATATAATAGCATCTTGAATAATTCTTTAATTACACGTAGGTCTCCCTGGTATGTCATTTAATATTTATTGAATAAATAGCTACAAAGCTGCATTTTTCAATGAATCTCCAAACTGGCAAGCATCCAGGGATGTGCAGTGAAAAAAGGGGCTGAAATTACAAATATCATTTAGGCTTGTGCACTTCCAACATCAAAAAACAAATACCAGATGGGCTTTCCAATTTCTTTGAAATACAGGTAACTAATTTATTCAAGTTTGTTTCAGGCTAAGTTTTAAGTTATTGGATCCACTATTAACAGGAACCCAACTAGGGAGCAAAGGAGCTCGAAACTCATCAGAGGATCTGGTGAGGCCAGGGATCTGACAACATTACTTGTCTTAACTACATATAAGTATATTGTGAGGCTGCATCACACCCAGTGACCAGCCAAATGGGACAGCCTAAAGTAAGCTGGAATATCAGAAGCAAGATCATGCAACTGGGGATTTTGCAGAATGGTCCCCAGAATTTGGTTTGGCAACATTATCTCCAGGTAGAGATCGATGGAGTTGAGGAGAAGCTGGAGGTCTGGGTTGAGGGATACCAAAAGCTTTCATGAGGAGAAGCAAAATACTGCAGCTACTGGAAATCTGAAATTGCTTGAGAAATTTGAGGAAGCACTCGAAAGTCACTTATCTCGGGAATCAGCAGCTCCTACTTTGGATCAGAGTGGCACTGTGGCTCAGTGGTTAGCATAGCTACCTCACAGCACTAGGGACCAGGTTCGATTCCAACTTCAGGTAACTGTCTATGTGGAATTTGCCCATTCTCCTTGCATTTGCTTGGGTCTCCTCCCACAGTTCAAAGATGTGTAGGTGAGGTGGGTTAGCCATGAGAAATACAGGGTTACAGGGATTGTTGGTGATGCTTTTCGGAGCGTCGGTGTGGACCCGATGGGCCAAATGGCCTCCTTCCTCACAGTAGGGTTCTATGATTCTATCTGCTGTTGGAAATTTGACTACTTAAAGCTATGCCGCAATTGAAGTAATTAGTCCTTGTTCGGAATTTAATTGACCCCTTACCTACGAAAATGGATTGGATTGCCCAATAATAATATTTTAACCAATCCAAATGTGTCTTGACAGTTAGGAAATTTAGGAGAGAGACAGGAGCATTGTGCCTTAAAATTTAGGCTCTGTTTTCTGACATGAAAGGAAAGTCAGGTGTTGATATACGTTGCAATAATAATATACAAAAAGTCATTGGTCAAAAAATAAAGATAGCATGATCATAAAATTACTGCCCTTTTACAAAGAATTTGTGAGAGGAATACTTTTCAGTCAGCATACGTTTGGACAGCAGAGATGCAGTAATTCATGAGTAATATTTGATTAATAAAATTGAGGTGATCTCTGAGAGTGAAATAAAGGTTTAGGCCATAAACAATGTAAGAGATGTTTGCTGTGGAGGAATCACAGCTAGTAGTGTTGAGATTTCCCATTTCACCATATTGTCCAGGGTGGGTGGGCAGGTTGACAGGATTTAACTCCCATACTTGGAGTAACTGGAGCAGTTTGTCAGCTCAAAGCCGATCCAGGCCAGTTGCTTGTCAGCGCTTCACCAACACTGAATCTTGGGAAGAAACTGTATAAAGCCAGTCCCTGTACTGTATGATAAAAAAATGGGTTTACAGGTTCCTAGGTTAATACCACCATAAGGTCATTTAAACTTTACAAACATATAAATGCTAACTATTCTTGTTATGCCTTTTTCTTAGGGTCTGTTGAGCGGAACGAAATAAATTTTAAAAGTTTACATGGAATCATTGTAGTTAAACTATACATTAGGCAAAGCAAGGAATGAACATTGACAAACTTCAAGAATGTAAAATCATGAGAAACAACTTTTTTACTAGCAAAGGGTATATAATAAATTGGCAATCATCCCAGATGGCTGCTTTTTCATTAGAGGGTGGTGAGTTGAACGTGAGGGTCACCATGCCTCTAGAAAGGAGTGAGGTCGAGAAGGCAGGGAGTTTATGGTGATCCCAGTCAGGAATTGAACCCACACTGTTGGCATTACCCTGCATTGTAAACCAGCCAACCAATCTAACCAACTCCCCCTATGTAATGTGTTAAAATGCAGAAATGTTCATAGCCCTGATTTGCACCCTTAGACTTCAATTTTGTGTTTTTTTTTTATCCTAAACAGTCCAGTTTCAATATACATAAGCTTTTCTTAATGCCCCTTTCTCAATAGGCAAGTTGACGAATTTATCCCTGATCTGTGTTCTATAGATGCATCAATTTTGGTTTTACAGTATTGGACTCCTACACCCAATTATCAAGCTGATCATTTTCATGTCACACAATCAGAATTCTTAAATTTACAGGGCAACTGTCTTTAGTTTGGTATTGTTAACATCTCTCTTTGATTGTAATTACTGCAACATATTTGCACTAATCTTCTCTATTTTTCAGAATCCCACTTTGGCTACACCTTATGCATGTTAACACATTCCCCTTCTCTTTCAGGAAGAAAGACCTTCAGCAAAACTCTTCTAATACTCTTTGGTCCTTCAACAGTTTTCTCCAAACTCTCCCTGATCATTTTACTGATTGCTTTCACCAGTTAAACTTTCTGGTATTTCACAGAATCATAAAATCCCTACAGTATTGAAGCAGGTGATTCAGCCCATCAAGTCCATATCGACCTTCTGAAGAACATCCCACCTAAGCCCATCATCTACCCCATCCCTGTAACCTCGCATTTCCCATGACTAATCCACCTAAGCCTGCACATCCCTGGACACTACAGGCAATTTAGCAAGGTTAATCCACCTAACCTGCACATCTTTGGTCATTGAGAGGAAACCGGAACGCCTGGAGGAAACCCACACAGACACGGGAAGGATGTGCAAACTCCAAAGAGCCAATCGCCCAAGGGTGGAGTTGAACCTGGGACCCTGGCGATGTGAAGCAGCAGTGCTAACTGTGTCACCCCTGTGTCCTTTAAACTGTAAATATTTTAATCTATTAAAGTTGATATAAATATAAAGAGATGTCTCTACGTACACTCAAAAATACAAATTTACAGTGAGGTGCTGGAAATGGAGACATAAGTGCGTAACAAAATTGAATCAGATTAAATGAAACAGCATTTAATTCAACAAAGATGTCAGTGTCTGGACAGAGTATAGAGAATGATAACAAATGGCTAAAGGATTGAGAAAGATGGAGAAATTAGAGTACATGAGAAAGCTTGCTGAAATACAATGACAGATAGTATGCATTTCTACATGCATTTAACAAGGAAACAATAAAATGAGTGTTGCTACTAGGACAACCTGTTAGAGAACTCATCGGGACAATTAATAATGGAAAATAAGGAAAAGACAGATGTACTGTACAGATATTTTGTATCTACTTTCACCGAGAGGATACAAATAACATCTTAGAACTAATTGTGAATCAGGAAGCAAAAGGGAGGAACTTAAAACAATTACATTCACCAAGCAAAAGGTATTGAGAAGATTACTAGAATTAAAAACTAACAAGTCTAAGGTCCTCATGGGCTTCTTCCTTGGGCCTTAAAAGAAAATGGCTGCTGAAATAGGATGAGCATTGCTATTAATTTTCCAAAATTCCTGAGAGTCCCTTCAGATTGGAAAATAGCAAATGCAACTCATCAATCAAAGAAAAGGAGAGATAGAAAGCAGAAAAATGCAGACCAGTTAGATTAACATCTGTCATAGGGTGGCATGGTGGCAAGCTCCAACTAGTGGACTGCGACAGTGGTGGTGTTTCAATTACTTAAAATTTATACAAACAACTTGGATGAAGAAACTCAATATAAGGTTGCTAATATTGCTGATTATATAAAGATAGGTAGCAAACTAAGTTGTGAAGAGGGGACTAAGTGAATGGGAAAACATTGTTAGGTGGAGTATAATAATAGGAAAATGTTAACGTGTTCATATTGGTAAGTGACGAGGCTGTGCAAAATTTATTTAGAGGGACTATGCTCTTAAACAAATTGCTGCATACTCCAAATAAATTAGAAGAAACCTTGGTCTCATTCTCTTCAATGACTAGCTATTCTTCACTCATTCTCAGTTCAGATTCAACAGCTAAAACCATCACAATTCACCTTCTCTTTAAGAGATATCAATTAGCTTTTAGTGCAAGCTTGACTTAAATCATGCAAGTTATTTATGATATCGAGTGCCCTGCTATTGAGTGGAACAAGTGAACAGTTTGGATGACACTAACGGCATACAAGATGGTTATAGTGAGCTGGCATCATTAAGTTGGCAAGCTGTATGCATTATATTGAATTACATTGCCACTCCTACATCAATTTTTGGGGCTAACCATTTGAACTTCCATCATGTATTCATGCAGGAACAGCACTACATAGAATCTGTAGTTTACAGGCTTTTGTTTTAAGGGTTGATAACTTTGTGCATTTTGCATCACTAAAAATATTACTGGTAATATTCTAAGCCATTTCTTGCTGTCTTCAGAGCAAACAGGTGATTGAAGCTGGTATCAGAGATAGTAGGAACTGCAGATGCTGGAGAATCCGAGACAGCAAGGTGCAGGGCTGGATGAACACAGCAGGCCAAGCAGCATCATAGGAGCAGAGAGGCTGACGTTTCGGGCCTAGACCCTTCATCAGAAGCTGGTACCTACCCAGTTAACGTGGCTCTGTCTCACAGTGGATAGTGGATTTAGCTATGAAGCCATAGAAGAGGGAAGGTGAAAGCAGCTGAGCTATAATTATTAAAATACAGACATCAAAGAGTGGAACCAGAGAAAGAAAAAAAAATTCAAAGGAATACTCCACATTCCAAATTATCAATAAAATTTTTTTAAAAGTAAGATTTCAAAGAGAAATACAATTTTCTTAATCGACAGAACAAGCACAAAACCAAAATGTTAGCTGAAAAAGCATGAAAATGCCTCACGCTGGCTGTGCATTAATGGCTTTGTTGAATGATCCACTCAATCCTACACTATAATATGATGCCTAAGGTAAAATAAATCACTTCAAACTCCAGCTTCCTGTTTTATATCTCTTACCAGCATACAACATATTGGATCATTCCTTAGAAACCTAGATTCTCTGTCCGTTAATTTAAATCAGGCAAATATGCATTCTTCATTTCCCTGTATTTGCTGTCCCCACACAATCCCAGTCTCAGGTAAGGAACAAATGAAACTTGACCCAGAACTGTGTCATACATAAGCACAATTGTCAATGTACCAAGAACGTGTGAAATTTAAATATCATGTTGATACAATGAACTTTTGTGCAATCAGGATCAACTAAATTAAGGATTATTGTGAAAGTGTTTTGTAATTGTCTTTGCAATAGTTGATGCCTGTTACAAAAACACAATCAATACTCCGAGTTGAAATCCATTTGTTTAATTAAATACAACAAGATTCTGCTCCTCCTCCTAACTTTATACATTTGCTGAGCCCGCAGAATCAAAATGTTGAGCTACAGGATAATGTGAGCCTGGCCCACAAGTGTATGGCTACATCCAGGAAAATATGAACTCCAACAATTAAAATTGTTTAAATTTGGTTTAAATGGTACAGTAGTTTTCAGTCTGGTGATCGAGTTGCCTACATTACCCAGCTCTGTGCTGCTGCTATTGAATAATTTGCTGCACTGTTTGCCATTGCCTTGGGCATTCTGAAAGTATTGAGCAGGGTGTGCAATGGCGTACTTTCAAACAAATTACCACCAATCGATTCCCATCAAAACCATGTTAGCTTGCATGAATTGCCTCACCTAAAAAAAAAATTGGTTTCTTCTTAACAAATCCAACGTAAATGATAGATATTACTGTTAAGTTGCATTACATTTAATCAGCATGAAGTAAAGTAAAACCTTAATTATTTGAAACAGGATCAAACTGTCATATGTTCTGCTTTGTTTCTATACTAAAATTGGTACTATAATTATTATGCAATCCATAAAAATGATTGTTATTTAACATAATTTCAAAATCCAAATTCCAAGCAGCATATAATGAACGGACAGTGCCTCTTAGTGACTAGCTGAGGAACTGTTTCTGTCCACACTATTGAACAGTTATTAAATTTATTACAGATCTATGGATTTGAAACAGTGCTGTCTAATGCCATCAGAGATTATGCTTCATTATCCAATTTCACTGTACCATAAATTATCTTTCATTATATAAGTAGTAAGAATCAACATTCAGACTTTGAGTACACATTATCTGAAATTCTAACATTTCCCACCCCTTCAAAAAATGACTGAAGCATTGTTAAAACAAAGACACATTTTGCCATCAAAAAGGTAGGTACTTCAGAGCTTTCCTGGGTTATCAAGCGTCTTAGTTCACCAAATGCATAGCACTGCATTCAGATTAACATTAGCAAACTTCAAACAAAATAAAAAGCACACAAACCTTGACATTATATTGTTGATACTAAATTGTGAACAACCATTTCAATCCTTTCCTCAATGTTTTCACAGATGAGTTGACTCATTTATTCTAAATAGTCTCCTATAGTTTAATTACAGGAGCACAGAGAACGACAGATAAGAATAAGTATGAGATACAGGCACAATTGGCCAAATGATCCTCTGTGCCGTAAACACTTATGAAAATTCTATGTATGCAGCAATGCTATCAAGAACCCGGGTAATGTGGCAGTCACATAGAGCCTGATACATTTTTTTTATTATCAGGGGTTTAAGTAGAATCCCATCATCAAAACTTTGCAGTTCACTCTTACCAAACTTAAAAGCACTCAGTTATCAATTTCATTAAATGTTTACTCCAACTCTTAGAAAACTGCACTTAAGTCCTTCTTTATGCTGTCTCCGTGGTTACTTTTGTTGATTCTTCCTTGAAAATTTAATGAAATCCTGACCCTGTGACCCATTTATCTCTCTGTTCCTTTAATCTTTAGCTTTTATGTGATGGTGTTGTAGTTCACAACTAAAATAAACATTATTCTTCATAAATAATAAAATATGATAGCCTTGCCTCTCAAATGAGAACTAGTGAAGTAACATTTTTCATTTTTTTTTCTCTCCTGTGAATTGTTTTGCCTCACTATAGCTGAATAACTTGGGTAGCACATTCCTATTAGACATATCTGTTTCTCCACTGTGTTCATCTGCCTGACTTTGGGGAATTTTGCACATGTGAACAACAGACAGAAACATAAGTCCTGCATCATCCAATAGCATAGGTCCATCTGTCAAAACCACGAAGCAGCACACCATCTCGCAGGAAAAAAGCATTTGCAATTTTTGTGGTGGATAGAGTTTGGACCTTTTGTATCTTGTTAATTATGAATATGAAAGTCTCTATAATGTCTGAGGACAGAAACCCAAAATTAAAGTACAAGGTCTAAAAAAAATCTGTAAAACTCAAATGACCTGCATGCTATCAATTTAAAACTATTAGTATATCCAAAGCTGAGTAAATATGAATCTGAAGTAACTTTGCTATTGAAAGTTCCTGGAGTAGCTCTAACAAAAATAATATATTGTCATATCTCAGCATAACAGGGATACAATTTTCTCCTACTGGGGTGGCATGAAAAATGGTAAGCACTTAATTGCTCAAGAGTCCAAAATTATGGATGAGATCAAATTCTATTAGGTGGGAAGAAGCATTTTAGCAGGCATTTGCATCTCCTTATCATCCGCTTCCTAATTAAATTCTCCCCAGCTGAGAACTTCAGTAGTTCAAAATTTCAACAATAAAACCTGAGCGGGTACCTGTTGAGATCATCCTTAGAGTTGAGTCCAATCACATTCATTGCTGTGCGGGCCACCTTCCTTTTTCTGGATACTGCTTCATGTATAAGACCATAAGACATAGGAGTTGAAGTATTCATTGAGTCTGCTCCACCATTAAAAGAGATCATGCCTGATCTGACAATCCTAAACTCCACTTTCCCCTCTTTTCTCCATAACTATTGATTCCATTACTGAATCATTGTCTCCCTAGCTCAGCCTCCAAAATACATAATGGCTCGGTCCCTGCAGCCCTCTTTGGTAAAGAATTCCAGAGACAAGCCTCTGAGAGAAGAAACTCCTCCTTGTCTCTGTCTTAAATGTGTGCCCCTTTGCTGTCAGATTAAGACCTTTGGTCCTATACTCTCCCACAAGGGGAAACAATGTTTCCACATCTACCCTGTCGAGTCCCATAAGAATCTTATATGTTTTTCAATAAGGCCACCTCTCATTCTTCTACATTCCAATGCATATAAGACTAATCTGCTCAACCTTTCCTCATAAGACAGACTCTCCATACCTGGTATTAACCTAGTGAACCTTCTCTGGTCTACCTCTGATGTCAGGATATCTTTCTTTGGGGGCCCAGAACTATTCACAGTATTTCAGCAATAATATGACTAGTGCCTTGTATAGTCTTACACCAGTCACCATTCCCTTTGAAATAAAGCCCAACATTCCACTTGCCTTCCCTATTACCCGTTGCACTTGGATGCTAGCTTTTCATGATTCATGGACAAAGACTCCCAAGTCCTTCTGTCCTGGAGTTTTCTGCAATCTTTCTCCATTTAAATAATATTCAGCTCCTCTATTCTTGCGGCCAAAGTGCACAACCTCATATTTCGCCACGTTATATTCCATTTGCCAAGTTTTCACCCATTTAGAATCATAGAATCCCTACAGTGTGAAAACAGGCCACTCGGCCCAATGAATCCACCCCGACCCTCCGAAGACCATCCCACGCAGACCCACCTCCCTACCCTATCCCTGTAACCCTGCATTTTCCATGGCTAATCCACCTAGCCTGCACATCCCTGGACACTATGGGCAATTCAGAATGGCCAATTCACCTAGCCTGCACATCTTTGGACGGTGGGAGGAAACTGGAGCACAGAGAGGAACCCCATGCAGACACGAGGGGAATGTGCAAACTCCACACAGACAGTCACTTTAGGCTAGAATTGAACCTGAGCCCCTGGCACTGTGATGCAGCAGTGTTAACCACTGAGCCACCGTACTGCCCCTTGCTTAACCCATCTGCAGCCCTCTGCAGCAGGTGCCTCCATCCTCATTGAAAATAGACTCCCTGGACTTTCAATTCACACAAGTAGACAATAGCAACCCATCAGCCTTAGAACATCTGGTTTCTTGACATTGGCCTGGCTCAGACATCACTTCTTGTCCTAGATGAAGCATGAGTGGACATTGGCAGACAGCTTTTATTTGCTTACAGGTAGCTTCAGTGGACATGGGCACTTGTCACTTTAACACAGATGGACAGCCAGGCATCTTCTGGCCTGTAAATGTTCAGTGCAAAGGGAGGGTAAGGAGCTTGTGGCGCTAGGAAACAGTGAAAAGTAAACGTTCTAAAAGGAGGAGACATCTTTCTGTATGGCATGGAGCTGTACCTGCATCAAAGGTTCTGCAAATGCCAATGGCTTACTTGGTGAATACACTGCATGTGCTTGAAGTGAAGGGTGATGTGTGAAAGTCAAAAGAAGGACTGTTTGGTGGGGCAAATAGTGGACTCCAGAGAGTCAAGGGTACTGCCTCAGTCAGACCATTTCCAGTCTGGAGATTGATCACTGTCAGTCAGGCAGTTGATACAACTCAAGTCCAGGAATCCATAACATGCAGTCTGGGGATTAGGCCATGGCCAGACCTGGAATTCCTAGCCACAATCAGTCATGGAGGTGAGTTGCACATAAACTTAGGATTTTTAAGGAGTCAGTCATGGAGCCATCAATGCCATGAGCAACTCAAGTTTGAGGATTAGCCTCATTGTAATGGGTTGCTGAGACAGGGGCAACTGAGATATTGAAGATTAAGATATGAGTGCTGGTAGTGATTAGTGGATACTACGTGATTATTTCTGGTGATTATTCCTGCCTCGATATAGGAAGGGTGCAGAGTCAGCAAGAACATAGGCACTTAATGAGTTTTGTGGGAATAAAGAATTTACATTAACAATAACATAAGGAGCTGAACAAAAATGGGGTAGGGAGGTTGCAAGGTCATTGGAACAGGGAACATGAGGAATAGGGATAAATCATGGGTCACAGGCAGCGCCTGCAAGTCGCTCACACAAACCCTAAAGCTGAAAACTCACCATATTGATCAAAAGCCAACTGCACACAGTAAGGTCTGAAATTGTAATCAACCACTTGCAAAGATTTTCAAAAGGGGCAGAGTGAAGCACTGAAATGTGAGCCTTCGTAATGGGCCATTGTACTAATAATTATCACACGATGAAACAATGCTAACCATCTGCCTTCAATTCAGTTATTCTGGAAATCAATATTGTTCAAGTAATTCAATTCAGACACGCACACATGAAGACACATTACAGGTGCACCATTGGTTTCCACCTTGTGAATTATCAGCTCAACAATACTCAATGTAACAGAGCATGGGCTATCACAGCCTCATCCTCTCAAATGGCCAAAGCATACATTTCTAATGATGTGAAGTGTCCTCTTGCAGCCACCTCAACTGAAAAGAAGCAGTCAACCTTCTCTTACTTTCATACTGAGGTGGAACTGGGGGGAGATGGGGTTATTTCCAGGGGGTCCTCCTGGCAGCTATATCATGACAAAGGAAAGTTCAAAGACTTGATGGCTAACCTTACACATGTGAATGTTACAGCATTCAAAATTATTTATCCACACAGTGCACTAGTTTTGTAGCACTGGCAGAATGCTGTCCTCTGTGAGGGCATGAAATTTAAATTCATTGCAAAGGATGGCGTGGCTAGCAGTCTATATTCTGTCTGCTTTTTATCACAGATCTACATGTACCTGACATGGCATTCTGAGGCTAATGTGAGTGTTTTGCTGGCAGTGCTGTCTCTGAGATTGGCAAAGCACTGATGAAACCAAACGGAAGAAGGTGTGCCAGAACAACAGCAGCTGCTAGTGGCTGGCATAGCCTACAGCTGGAGAAGGAGTAGGGCATCATCCACCAAGTTGAATTCTGGCACTAAATCGCATTTGTAGACCTCAACAGAACTATCTAAAAATAAAGACACAATGACAAAAGATATTAAGGATTTCTCATGCCATCGTATCATATCGATGCCAGCTGATGGACAAGGATTTGGGTTCACAAGAACTGAGTGCCAATTCCATCCAAGATTACTGCTTTCCTTCATTAATTTATCTGTGGCTTATCTGATTGAACAATGAGAAACTCTATATCTCACAAACTACTAAACGCTGATGTAATGTTCAAATAAAGCCCCTTCATCATCTGGTAACCCTTTGATGTGGCCAGTCAAACAGCTAGGGCATCAGGATTCATAGCCATCACTGACTCCCTACAGGCCCAGGTTGATACACTGTATCCACATAGATTTTAGAGTGTCCTATCACCAACCAACAGTGTTGAGGAAAGTTTATTCCACTCCCTTAACAATAAAATTGCAGCACAGCAATGCTGTCGCTCTTCAACAAGGGACACAGCAAAACAGACTACATGTCTCCCGAAGGTGAGGTTCTAATGCTAGGTCTGCTTCACATCTTTCTAATGCTGGAACTTAACTGGGTTCCACAGGTACTGCAGCAGATACTGTAACAATGACTATATATTTATAAAAGTTATCTATGTACAGTTTGATTGAATATCCATCTTACTGATGTGTCTTCTGTGTGATTTCTTCTTCCTCTCCCTCCAACAATATCTTGATGCAGGTCTGACATCTGCAGCTGGAGTGGAGAGAGCCTGCTGTACTTCCCCTGCTGACTTTGAAGACTTGCGCAGTCATTCCTTGGTGCCTTTTGGCCTAGAGGACCTCGGCCTATTGATACTGTCCTGCCTAGATGTAGACTCACCCTCCGCGACTTGAACAACAGCAGTCATTGGGATCAAAGATAGGTAGAGAGTTTGGACACCTCTGGAGTGTCCTGAGAAGAAACTGCTGAGTTATTTTTCCATCTTGTTACGCTTGGTCCCCAAACATGGTTGCCCTAATCAAAAAACAAAGAACTGAGGGAGCCGAAAATCTGAAACTAAAACAGAAATTGCTGTGAAATTCAACAGCATTTGGCAGCATCTATGGAGAGAAAGCAGAATAAACACTGAACCTGAAATGTTGGCTCTGCTTTCTCTCCACAGATGCTGCCAGACCTGTTAAGTTTCTCCAGCAATTTCTGTTTTTGCTTGTGGTCCCCTAATTCTTTACAATTCTGAGTAGGCTATCAAAAATGGTTATGCTCCCGAGTGAAGAGAAATGAACGGTCTCTCCTTCATAATTCAATCAAATTTGTTTGGTCACAAAACTAAATTATAAAGGATCCCTTCTTTTCTCAATACCATTTCCAAATCAAAATGTACTTCTGTTCTAAAGAGAACCAAATAACCAGGCTTCCTTGAGTTAACAAGGGGGTGAGTTTATTATCAACTGAACATGCCAAAAGATAACAAAAAGGACACACGCACAACAGATTAGAAATGTGAATTTGAGTAAAAGGGTAGCAGTTGAAAAATACTGTGAATCAGTCACTGTTTTACACAAAAAGTGGATAGTGAATCATTGCAGCCATTAAGTTGGATGACATTGGTTATGCTGATGTTGGTAGTGAAGCAGTGGTTTCATAATTCTTCACTCCACAGTTTGCTGATAGGCTCTTATTTTCTCAACGCTGACCTCACTGGCTCACCTAGCTTCCAGCAATCAGGCAAAGAAAGGGTATTCCTTTTATTTGCAGCAGACAGCTGTATAATGGCTGTTATAAGCGGTGACCTTCAAAGCACACAAGCACATCGCCTACTAATACACACAGACCAGGGGTTGCAGTTGATTTTTAGCCAATTTTTTTGGCATAATCCTGCAAGAGTCAATCACAAAATGTGTCTGCAATTTGGGACGTAATCCGCTAATAAACTTTCTGCTGAGATAGATAGCCAGTCCCTCATTATTTCTTCTTTTTAAACATCTGTTTGAAGTTTTCATAACACTCCAAAGGTGTAATATTCCATAGATTCACACAGGTCTTTTCCAAACAGCCTGAGAATTTACAGTCAATTTTTGGCTGTATGTTCTCTTTTATTAAAAACATGTTGTACTTTAAAGTTCAATTTGTAAGTAACATGGGGTTCTGATCTGTCATCATGACATTCTATCCTCCTCCATGTGTGTGTCTACTGGCACCATCCTGCAATGGAATGGGTACTTTGTGTGAAGTCAGGTACCTTCACCCCCCGCGCACCCCACCCCCCAACCCCCAGCACCTTACCTTGGATTTTAAGCATTCATAGATAACGTGATGGAGTGCAGATCAGAGTCCAATAGCTACAGAGTGTTCTGCAGGAACTGGGTCTCCAAGGCAACCATCATCCTTTCCATGGTGACACTAATATGTTCATATGCCAGAACAACTACATTAGTGAGACTATGGACAGACTCCTCAATCATTTACTCCAGTCTACCAATGGCCTCTAGCGCACCAGAAAATGTGTGAGCTTCTCTCAGCCTTTCCTGTGTATTGTAGCTGACTGGACAAAGATGGAGGAGTCAGTATAAAGTGTGTCATGATCACCCAGGCTTCCTTGCGCCTGTATTTACATTCATGGAATTATTGGGGGCAAACTGGACCTCCCCAATGGCCTAAACACTCATAGTACTATTTTATTAAGAGCTAGAGAAACCTGCACTTTGTCCAATCAATCCTTCACTCAACACAGCAATGTGCTCCCCTGCGCTTAGACTATAAAGGCATATGATATAGAAGCAGAATTAGGCCATTCAGCCCACCGAGTCTGCTCCACCTTTGGAACATGGCTGATATGTTTCTCAACCCCATTCTCCTGCCTTCTCCCCATAATCCGTGATCCCCTTACCATTCAAGAACCTACCTATCTCTGTCTTAAATGCACTCAATTACTTGGCCTCCACAACCTTCTGTTGCAATGAGTTCTACAGGTTACCAACCATCTGGCTGAAGAGATTTCTCCTCACCTCAGTTCTAAACGGTCATCCCTTAACTCTGAGGCTGTGTCCTCAGGTCCAAGTCTCTCCAAGTAGTGGAAACATCTTACGACGTTCACTCTATCAATGCCTCTCCGTATTTGGTCAGTTTCAATGAGAACCCAACCACCCCACTTCCTATCCACCCCACTCTTCCCCAACGCCCCCCCACCCCACACCATCCTTCTAAACTCCATCAAGGACAGACTCAGAGTTCTCAAATGTTCCCCATATGTCAAGCCCTTCAACAGGGATCATTCATGTAAAACTCTTCTGGACCCCTTCCAATGCCAGCACACCCTTTCTTAGGTACGGGGCCCAAAACTGAAAAAAGTATTCCCAATACGGTCTGACCAGAGCCTTATACAGCCTCAGCAGTATATCCACTCTTGTTTTGTAGCCCTCTTAAAATTATTTGCCTTCTTAACTGACAACTGAACCTGCATATTAACCTTAAGAGAATCCTGAACCAGGACTCCTAAGTCCCTTTGTGCTTCAGATTTCTGAAGCTTTATCCCCATTTAGAAAATAATCTACACTTCCATTTTTCCTACCAAACTGCATAACCTCACACTTTCCACATTGTATTCCATCTGTCACTTCTTTACCCATTCTTTTAATCTATCAAAGTCCATCTGCACCCTCCCCACTTCCACAAAAGAACCTGTCCTTCTTTGTGTCATCAGCAAACTTAGCAACAATATCCTCAGTTTCTTCATCCAGATCGTTAATATATAACGTTATGGTCCCAACATGGATCCCTGCAGAACTCCACCAATCACCGGCTGCCATCCTGAAACAGATCCTTTATCCCCGTTCTTTACTTTCAGCTGGTCGGCCAATCTTCTATCTATGCCAGTACCTTGCCACTAACACCATGGACTCATATTTACAGCCTCCTATGTGGCACCTCATCAAAGGTCTTCTGGAAATCCAAATAGATCATATTCACTGGCTCTCTTTTGTCTAACTTGCTCAGTACCTCCTCAAAGAATTCGAACAGATTTGTCAGGCATGACCTCCATTTGACTCAGCCCAATTCTCTGCAATTTCATCCTTAATAATGGACTCTCATATCTTACTAACAACTAAGGTCAGGCTAACCAGTTTACAGTTTCCTGTCTTTGCCTCCCTTCCTTTTAAAACAGGGGTGTTACATTAGCCATTTTCCAGTCTTCTGGATGCACACCCGCACCACCACCAACTCCACCCCCCCCAACCCCTGCCCCGACTCCAGTGATTCCTGAAAGATCCCTACCAATACTCCACTATTTCCTTCAGAGCTCTGGGGTGCAGTCATAGTCATATGGCACAGAAACAGACACTTCTGTCCACCTGATCTAAGATGAACACATTTCCCAAACTGAACTAGTCCCATTTGTCTGCATTTGGCCCATATCCCTTTAAACCTTACCTATCCATGTACCTGCCCAAATGTCTTTTAAATGTTGTAATTGTAACTGCATTTACCACTTCTTCTGGCAGTTCATTCCATATATGAACTACCCTCTGTGTGAAAAGGTTGATCTTCAGGTCCCTTTTAAATCTTCCTCCTCTCACCTTAAAATGTGCGCCGTAGTTTTGAACTCCCCTACCCTAGAGAAAAGACCTTTGCTATTCACCTTAACTATGCCTCTCATGACTTTATATCAGGTAATTTATCCACCTTCAGACCTTTCAGCTTCGCCAGCACCCTCTCCTTAATGATGGCCACTCCACTTACTTCTGCCGCCGACCTTCTTGGAGTTCTGGTGAATTACTGAGTCTTTCTCCATGTAGGCTGATGCAAAGTACCTGTTCAGTTGCTCTGTCATTTCTTTGTCCCAGCCTCATTTTCCAGTGGTCCAATATCCAGTCTTGTCTTTCTCCTACCTTTTATATATCTAAAAAAAACTCTTGCAATTTTCTTTTATATTATTAGTTAGCTTACACTTAAATTCCATCTTCTCTCACCTTATTGCTTTTTTAGTTGTCCTTTGGTGGTTTTCAAAGGCTTCCCATGATTCTTCACCACATTATGTGTATTTTCATCTGATTTTATGCTGTCACTGACTTGCGTTGTTGGCCACAGTTCCTCCCTTTCATATCATTCTTCTTCCTTGGGATGTATTTCTGCCGTACATTTCAGATTACCCCCAGAAACTCCTGCCATTGTTGCTCCAACGTCTTCCCTGCTAGGCAGTCCTTCCAATCCACCCTGATAAGCTCCACCCTAATGCCTTTGTAGTTACGTGTACTCAATTGTAATACTATTATGTCTTATTTAAGCTTCTGTCTCCGAAACTGCAGGGTAAATTCCAACGTATTATGGTCATTGCCCCCGAGGGGTTCCTTCACCATAAACTCCTGAACCAAGTCTGTCATATTACACATCACCAAATACAGAAATCCTTCTTCACAAGTTGTCTGTACACACAAGCCACTCTAAAAAACCATCTAGTGGACAGTTCACAAATTCCTTTTCATGGTATCTGCTACCAATCCAATTTTCCTAGTCCAACTGCACATATAAGTTCCATGATTATTGTAATAGTGACTTTCTTACATGCCTTTTCTATCTCCTGATATATCTTCTTCCCCATATCCTGACTACTACTAGGAGGCCCACACATAACTTTTATCATGGTCTTTTTGTCTTTGCAGTTCCTCAACTCTTCCCACACAGATTCTATGTCTTCCAACTTCATATCACGTCTTGTTATCGATTTAATTTTATTTCTTACCAACAAGGCAACAGTGAAACCCCTGCCCATCTGCCTCACCTGTCGATTATTGTTATCTCTTTAGGTACTCATTTAAATTTCACCCTGAACTGCTTGTACTCCCTGAGCAGAACCTCTTTTCCCTTTCTGCCTATATCATTGGTACCTACATGAACCATGACAACTGGATCTTTTTCTTCCCACTCCGAATTCCTCTGCAGGGACAGCCTAAACCCAGGCACCAGACAGGCTTTGTTCCCTGGCAAAGGCAGTGTGACAGGGCACATTTGGAATGTCCTGAGGTAACAGTCCATGGATAGCTGTCTGTCCCTCCTGCTCATTGGTGTGCAATGGTATTGCCTTCGCCTCTTGAGGGAATAGGGTTGCTACCCTTCATTGCAGTCTGCGCATAATCTCTGGCACTTCTGCCAGACCTTCCCCTACTTGCAAACGAATCTCCAACAGCTCATTAATGACCAAGTCCACAGACTCATCATTTGTACTGGGCCCAGCAGGAGCCTGTTCCCCAGCAGCCCACCAAGTGTCAGAGAGCTCAGCTGCTTTCTTCTCCTCTAGCTTCAGGCTCTTTTACGTGCTGTGCTCACCAGAATATGGCCTTGAACCTAATTTAGACAGATTACCCATCGATGTGAACATCTCTATGCTGGTGTAGAGTAGGGAGGTCGATATTCACATTGCATCTTCTGAAGTTCATGACTGCTCCGCTTCAGAGATGTGCTTTCAGGCAGTTATAGATGTGAGCCTGGGGCTCTTCTTTATTTTTGCCCCAGTTTGGGAGTGGAATCTGGAAGTTTCACAGAAAAACGCAACAAATTCTTAATGTCATGAGCCGCCACCCTTACCTGATGTTTCATTCGGACGTTGGGACTTGATATGGGAGGTGATGGCCTAGTGGTATTATCGCTGGACTTTTAATTTAGAGACCCAGGTAATGTTCTGGGGACCCAGATGGTGGAATTTGAATTCAATAAAAATCTGGAATTAAGGGACTTATGATGACCATGAATCCATTGCCAATTGTCATAAAAATTGTCCGTAAAAATTGTCACTAATGTCCTTTAGGGAAGAAAAGTGTCATTCTTACCTGGTCTGGCCTACATGAGACTCCAGACCCACAGCAAAGTGGTTGATTCTTAACTGCCCTCTGGACAATTCAAGATGGGAAATAAATGCTGACCCAGCCAGTGACGTCCACACCCCGTGAATGAGTTAATAAAAATGTGCAGCTGGGAGAAGCAGATTGGGAGTTTTATCAGATTGCTCCAGATATCCAATCTCCATTTCAGCAAATGTGCATTTCCCTTGCTCTCCTGACAACTCAGCAGCCTTATCTTCCAAGAGGGTCAAAATTTCAGCTGTCAATCCTGTCCCCACACCCAGGTCTGTGCAAGTTCTTTTATTATGCATGTTCTTCTCCTGCAGAAGCATTAAGAGACATAGGCATGGCTAAATAAACACTAAACCTAATTTGGTAGACACAGATAGGGACGTTAATTCCAAGAGCTGTGTTATTAGTGAAAAAAATATGGTATTGTCAAAGTTAAGTGTTAAACAGATCAGAGAGAAACAGTCAGCACCATCTGAGCTACAGTTGATGAAAAACAATAAAGCATTATGTGTGTGGCAAACTTTTATGCTTGTGTCTGTCCCACGCCAGTCTTTGGTGTAAAACTATCAGATGTGTACATTCTCCTAATTTTGATGAATGGTCAGTAAGCTGATGATGCATTAGCTATTGAGTGTCCTGTGTTTTAAATATGAACTATGGCAGGCATACAAGGGCAGCACGGTGGCTCATTGGTTAGCACTACTGCCTCACAGCACTAGGGACCTGGGTTCAATTCCACCTTCGGGCGACTGTGTGTAGAGTTTGCACATTCTCCTCCGGGTGCTCTGGTTTCCAAAGATGTGCAGTTTAGGTGGATTGGCCATGCTAAATTGCCCACAGTGTCCAGGGATGTGCAGGCCAGGTGGATTAGCATATGAAATGCAGGGATGGGATGCACCTGAGTGGGACGCTTTTCGGAGTGTCCGTGGGCTGAATGGCCTGCTTCCGCACTGTAGGGATTCGAAGTCAATACGACTGTGGAGCAAGTAATGCAACATTGGTAACTGTAGTTAAAATAACAGACATTTATTGTACGTAAGGTATCTGATGACGCCCAGTTCTGTGTGTATCAGCCCTCAGCGGTAGCAATGTTCAGATACAGAGAGGGTCATTACGGTTGTACGTATCCTGGTAAGTCCATTCATCTTGTTGCAGTACTGGACCCAGGTTCTCTCGAGCTGCCCTTGGACACTGACCTCTGCAGCCAGCTCGGTCCAGTCTGTCTTCATGAGTCAGGATGACATCCTCTTGCCATCCCTACGGAACATAACTTCCTTTCTCTACTGACAGCCTCCAAGAGGACCTCCATGGAGGCATCAGCAAAGCATGGTGCCATATTTTGCCTGGTCTCTGACATCTCAAGAGGTGGGTGGGGGTGATTTAGGCAAAGGCTGAATAATGCAGAGAGTGAAATCCAGTCCAGGTGTCTTTTAAAGCCCCAAATGTCCTAAGGGGTCAAACTTCCTGCCTGCTTGCCCATAAAATTTGACACATGTAGTGTATGCAGTGAGCTTAGAAGAGTGTAATTGAAATGCAAACCGAATCCATCCCTGTGCAGAAATATTTCCCACTTTCTGGCCTGCCCACACATTCAATCTCAAACACAGGATTCCACCCATAGGAATACTATTGCTGGACTAGTAATCCAGAAGCTGAGAATCTCTACAGCCCAGATAGAGGCCAATCGGCCCTTCAAGTCTGCACCGACCCTCTGAACAGCATCCCACACAGACCCACCTCTTCCCCCTAACCCTGCATTTACCAAGGGTAATCCAGGGTAACTACAGGGTAATTTAGCATGGCCAATCCACCGAACCTGCAGATTTTTGGACAGAGGGAGGAAACCACAGCACTGGGCTGAAACCCATGCAGACACAGAAGAATATGCAAACTCCACTCCGGGAGTCACCTAAAGCTGGATGTGAACCTAGGTCCCTGGCACTGTGGGGCAGCAGTGACATCATGTCAACCATAATGTTCTGCAGACAACAGTTCAAATTACAAATTGTTGCAGCAATTTAAATTAATTAATTGAGCATATCCAAAATGAAAATCAAGGATCAGTATTGTGAATGAGTAAAATTTTGACCGCCATGAAAACCCATCTGGTTCACTAATTCTGATCTGGAATGATTCTGATCCTGGAGTAAACATGATCCTCAAGTGATTCTGGTCTGAAGTAACTTGGATCCTGAAGTATTTCTGATCTGGAGTAATTTAATTTTGATTTTGGTCGTGGAGAAATTCTGAATGTGGTACTGGAGTATTTTGATCTTGGAGTAATTCTGACTGGATTAATTGAATTCTGATCCTGGAGAAACTCTAATACTGGAGTAATTCTGATCTTGAATGATTCTGAAGTTACGCTGATTTTGGGGTAATTTTGATCTGGAATAATTCTGATCCTGAAACTGAGTAATTCTGATCTGGAGTAATTCTGATCCTGAAACTGGAGTAATTCTGAGCTGGAGTAATCCTGATCCTGAAACTGGAGTAACTCTGATCTGCAGTAATTCTGTTGCAGAATATGGAGTAATTCTGATCCTGAAACTGGAGTAACTCTGATTTGGAGTAACTCTGATCCTGAAACTGGAGTAACTCTGATTTGGAGTAATTCAGAACTGGAATAATTCTGATCCTGAAACTGGAGTAACTCTGATCTGGAGTAATTCTGATGCTGAATCTGGAGTAATTCTGATCCTGAAACTGGACTAACTCTGATTTGGAGTAACTCTGATCCTGAAACTAGAGTAACTCTGATTTGGAGCAACTCTGATCTGGAGTAATTCTGATCCTGAAACTGGAGTAACTCTGATTTGGAGTAATTAAGTTCTGATTCAGGAACGGGGTCCTGACCGGATGCTTGATGCTGTCTAAGCAGCTGCCACATTTGATATACCGTATTCCTGCCTTTATTTTCTATCTGAATGACGGCCAGGTGGGTGAGCTGTCCTGTCTTCTCTGACGACATGTGGTGGCTGAATGCTATCTGGTTGTGTGTTTGTTGAAGGTCGCTTGTAAGTTCGGCGGCCTCCCGCCCTGGGGTCCGGCCTGGCCGTGTCGCGTAGCTCCGCGTCATCGGTTGTGCGACTCGGGTATGGCGTCGTTGTGGGGCCCGAGTGGGGAGTGAGCTTCAGCGCCGAGTGTAGCCGCTCCCTGGGAACATGATGCCCGGAGAATCCCGTTCACAGGCGGCTGAGGTGGCGGCGGATGCTGTGACCGCGGGCTCAGCTTCCTGTGTGAACTGCGACACCTTGCAGCAGGTAAACATGCGGTCAATGTGCGTGATTCCGAATCGATAACATTGGAGCAATGGATGGAACCAGAGAGCAACAAATAATAGCGAGCAAGAGGGCGGTGTATGGGCGTCAGGATTAATGCATTGAAATAAAGCAATGCTTATGGAGATCACTGGATTATGATGCTGGGGAAAATAAAGTTTATTAGATTAAAAGTGGACCATTTGATTGAAGTAGGAGTAATGTGTTATATAGACCGCCAAATTAAAATAGAGCAGTGAATTATAACATAGAGAACAAAGGGATGAAATAGGAAGAACACATATTATAATAATAACTCATTGCAATACTGTTGTCGATTAATATGTTATTTGATCAGAATTTAGGGAAATAAATTATTATAAAGCATTGGATTATAATGCAAATAGGGAGTGACAGGTTTTCGGCGAGCCTTGCAATATAGTAGAATGGTGGCTTGTAATTGCAGCCATTGGATTATAAACAAGAAGACTGCATTTTTGTGGAAACTGAGCCATGAAATTCAAGACAAGTGCAGGTGATATTGTGTGTTGTATCGAGGTTTGGATGTCTGTGTTCTCTTTCTTGATGTCTTGAAATGCTTTACTATCAATGAAGTCGTTGCAGTGCAGTCATGAAGGAAAAGTGACATACAATTAGTGCACTGCAAGGTCTGATAAATAGAAATATAGTCATGGCCAGATCATCAATTTTTGTGATGACCATTGAAGCGTAAAGTGTTGACCCAGGCACCCAAGAGCACTTAGCACTTGGTTTTGAATTATGCTGTACGATCTTCCATAATCACCTCAGAGAGACACTGAGGTTCACTTTAACCATCTCATTCAAAAGATGGCACTTCCAACTGTGAAGCATGGAAGTGTCATCTTTCTTTGTGTTCGGGTTCCTAGTGTAGGACTTGAATTTTAGATTCTGACGCAACAGAGAATGACCGTTTTCTTATGATAAAATATAGATTGCAATAAAGAACAATTTAACATTAAATGGTAACTGCATTGTCATAGAGCTTTACAGTATACACAGTATACGGATTATGTTACCGTATAAGATTATGATTCAAAGGGAAGAAGATAATAGTACAGACAATTAAATTTTTCTGTATGCTGCATTGTTTTGGTTTCTATACTTCGTGCATCCTTTGCACTGGATTTTTTAAAAATAAATATAATTGCCATTTTAAATTCCATGTTTTTTAGATCTACAAGCCATATAATTCAAAAGATGGCATTTATACTGTTTTGTGTATTTCCTGGTAATCTATGTATCCAAGGGTAAAGTGTTTAACTTGACTCTCTGTAAACAAAGAAGTATGTGAAACTAATTATCAGTTTCTAGAGCTGTATCTTAATATCCTCTTATAACTGTTTATCTTTGAAAAAGTACTGTTTAACTTAAAATTCAACGTCTATGAAATTTTTTAGATTGTGTCTCATGTTAGAAATAACTGGAATCCCTGAATAATTTATGCCTGAAATTCTATATGCTTTGCTTTTTTGTAAAAGTTAACATTGCATTGATATTAGTGCAAAACTAAAACAAATAAAAGTTATCTTAAATTGAGAACAGTGATTGTTACATCTCATAGGAAAAGGGGCTTCAGCCCTACAAAGCCCTGATTAAACCAGACTTGTAGCATTGTGAGCAGTTCTGGATACCACACCTTAAGGAGAACATTTTAAAGATGTTTTAAGGAGGATTTTGGAAGGAGTGCATCATATTTGTACCAGAGTTTGTTTATAAATTTATATATGGGTGTGATCATCAGTAGAATTGTCAGCATTTGTTGCCCATTTTTTTGAAGATAGTATTGGCTGCTTCCTTGAATCGCTGCAGTCCACATGGCGGAGGTATACCAACAGTGCTTTGAAGATTGGAGTTCCAGGTTTTAACTCAGTGACAGTGAGAATGGTAAAAGGTTGGAACTGTCTTAAGACAGTACGATGTAGGAGCAGAAGTAGTCCATTCAGCATGTCAGGTCTGCTCTGCCATTCTCTAAGATCATGGCTGATCTGATAGTCCTCAACTCCACTTTCCTGCTTGATCACTGAAACCCTTGAGGCCCTTGCTGATTTAAAATGTCTGTCTCATTCTTGAGTATATGTAACTACCCAGCCACTACAGCTTTCTGCAGTAAAGAATTGTGTAGGTTGACTACTGTCTGGGAGAAAACAAATCATTCTCCCCTCTGTCTTAAATGAGTGACCACTTGCTCTGAGATTATGCCCTCTGGTCACAGACTTTCCCACCAGGTGAAACATCCCCTCTACATCTGCCTGTCAAGTCCCCTAAGAACCTCTACATGTTTCAATGAAGGCTCGTCTCATTGCTGTAAACTTAAATGAGTACAAGCCCAACCTACTCCACTGTTCCTCATAGGAAGGTCACTTTAGACACAGGATCTAGCTAGTAAACCATGTCTAGATCGCCACCAATGCCAGTATAGTTTTGCCTAGATCGGGGACCAAACTATTCACAGTATTCCTGGTGTGGCCTGATCTATTCCTTATAGTTGTAACAAGACTTCCTATTTTTACCCTCCATTCCCTTCGAAATGAAGGCAAAAGGTCCATTTGTCTTCCCTTATTGAATGAACTTCGCTGCGAGGTTTTTTGTGATTTATGCACAGGGGCCCCAAATCTCTCTGTGCTGCAATTTTCTGCTGCTTTCCCCATTTTAAAACTATTTAGCTGTTCTATTCTTCTTGGCAACATGCGTAATCTCATTTTCCCGTCTAATGTTCCAGCTACCACGTTTTTGACAATTCTTTTAATCTGTCTATAATCCCTCTGTAGTCTGTGTTATCCTTATTACAAGACGTTGCACATATTTTGAGTCATCCACAAACTTGGCAACAGTGCATTCACTTCGTTCAACTAAGTCATTAATATATGTTGTAAATAATTACATCCTAACACCAATCCCTGTGGTACTCTACTAGTTTCAGGTTGCCATTCTGAAAATGCTCTTTATCCCAGCTATCTGGCTTTTATTAATTAGCCAATCCTGTATCCATGCTAAAATAGTACTTGTTTGTCTTTGCTTGATTTTATGATGTGTTTTTAAATGCTCTGCCATTACATTCCTTATAATGGACTGTAACATTTTCCCAATGGCATATTAAGTTGACTGGCCTATAGTTATTTGATGTTTTTGTCTTCTTTAGAGGTGTTGCATTGGCAGCTTTCCAATCCTGTGGGACTTTCCCCGAACCTAAGGATTCTTGGAAGATTACTACCATTGTGTCCACTATCTTTGTAGCTGCTTCCTTTAATATTCTAGTGTGTAACCCATCAGGGCCCTATTAGATTTCCTAGTATTTTTCTGTAGCGAACATTATTATGTTTGTTTTTTCTCCTGGTGTGGGCCCCTTGAGTGTTTTTGGGATGCTGTTAATGTCTTGTACCACACAGAGACATCCCAAAGAGATGTGCTGTTTGATGTAACCAACCAGTCATTGGGATCTTTGACTTACGTACTTGGCATTATACTGCCACTGAAATTCATATACTACATGACTAATTTGTGTGCTAGCTGAAATATCTTTTTGGCTCGATAAAGGCATCCTGATATTACTGCATAGTAGCAGCGTGTAAAGGCTAGCTTTCCCACTTGTTCCAGAGGTGTGTAATAACCTCTTTGAACAGGTTGTTTGGAAAATATCTGTAATGGCTAGCTTCACCAATTGCTGAAATTTATGGGACACCTTATTCCCTTATGGTAACTTGAGGTAAACTTGGCACTTTTTTTTTAACCACCACACAACTTAGTAATATGGTACATGAATTTCAGCACCAGGTGATTCCAGGTAAGTAAAACACATCCCAATGACTGGTGGATCATATTGAATAGCTTATCCCTTCAGTTGTTCGTAGTTGGTAAAGTTCTGATCATACTCAATCAGCCTGTGTTTGCAAACTTCAGAACATAGCATCCAGCCATTAAATTTGATTCTGTGATTATACAGCATGAAATGAATAATCCCGCATGTGCCAAGAACCAGGCTAATAACCAATTTAGGATGATCAGTCAAGCTTGCACTATTGCTTATTGATATTTATTAGAAACTTAATGTATTCATTACCAGTTCTTGGTTCCCTGCAGGCAAAAGGAACTTGTCCAGACATAGCACATTTTCAGTTTTAATTGGAAAACTCTGTTTGTTGGTGCGTTCTCCATGGCATTGTCAAAACTAAAGTTGAGTTACCTTTTTTAAAAATTTAAACACAAGTTTGTGATTACTTTCCGGTGCATTCTCTATAGCAACATCTTGATTAGTCAGATCCCACTTTCTAATGAGCATCTGATCTCGGGTAGGTTACTTTAGATCTTTCTTGCCTGGTCAGTGACTTTGAAGTCCTGTGCCAAAAATGTGCAGTATTGTACAATCCTAGCTGAAGTAATGTGCAAAATTAAATACATTTCTATACACAAATTACTGTATACAGTGCAACAAGTTGTCACGGTTCAAAAGAGTTACTCATCTACAGCACTCAGAGATAGTTAGAACTGCCAGTGCTGGAGTCAGAGAAAACACAGTGTGGAGCTGGAGGAAAACAGCAGTTCAGGCAGCATCAGAGGAGCAGGAAAGCTGATGTTTTGGTTTGGGACCCTTCTTCAGAAATGGGGAAGGGGGAAGGGGGAAGGGAGCTCTGAAATAAATAGAGAGGAGGGGTGGGGCTGGGGAAGGGGAAGGTAGATGGGATGGTGATAGGTGAGTGCAGGTAGGCAGTGGTGGGGATTGGTCAGTGAGGTGGGAGGGGCGGATAGGTCGGGGAGAAGAAGGACATGTCAAGGAGGCGGGGATAAGAGGGAGGGTTGGTCATGGGCTGAGGCCGGTGGGGGTTGGGGAGATTTTGAAACTGGTAAAGTCCACATTGAAACCACTGGGTTGTAGGCTCCCAAGGCGGAATATGAGGTGCTGCTCCTCCAGTTTCCGGGTGGTGTCATTGTGACACTGGAGGACACAAATGTTCATCTTCTCTCCCACCTCACTGACCAATCCCCACTACTGCCGACCTGCACTCACCTATCACCATCCCATCTACCTTCCCCAGCCCCACCCGTCCTCTCTCTCTTTATTTCAGAGCTCCCTTCCCGCTCCCCCATTTCTGAAGAAGGGTCCCGACCCGAAACGTCAGCTTTCCTGCGCCTCTGATGCTGCCTGATCTGCAGTGTTCATCCAGCTCCACACTGCGTTAACTCATCTACAGCACTGTACTTTTAGATTGACCAAGCTCCATCTAGTGGCAAAATTTGATCAGTGCAGATATCAGCTGGCCAGAATTATGTGCACCAACCAATCTCTGCCACAAGATGGAGCGTAGGACTCAAGTGCAGCAACAGCAGCCAGGAGCAGATTAGTTGAGGAACCAACACAAGGCTAAGCTACGATCGGAGGGTGCAGTGGTAGTATCATTTAACAACAACTCTGAGCAGGTTGATTAGAAAATATAAAGAACAGAGGTGAGGGCAAGAGTAAGAGTGGTGATGGTGAACCAGCCTTGGGAAGTTTAACAAAAACGTTCAAAGATGATAGAAAAAATAAGAGACAAAATAATTGGATGTACGACTTTTAAACCTTATTCAAAATGGGGAGTTTTAGTAGCCAGGAGGTAATCCGAGTGCAGTGTCATCGAACCATAACAAAGACTACAAATCTCCCTGGTTAGTGTTGGTTTTCAACATTTCTCTTTCAAACAATATTTGTTCAGTTAAGCGTGGGACAGGAAATCATTTATTCCATTGGATTTATATAGTATTCAAGGAGAAATAATTTGCATAAAGTACTTAGAATTACTGTATTCATTGGTTTTCTCAAAGGGAGATTGAAGATTCTGTTTTGTGGTTCATTCTGGTTGTTACACTGCCTGTTAGTGAAAATTTTACTTTATATTGTTTCTTGCAAATTATTGAAATGCAGAGTTTCCATGCAAGTAAATCTTGGAAATATCAGCATTTTATGCTCGGCCATTCCCAGTCAAGATCAGCCAATGTGCATAGCGATGTAACTAACCTGAGTCAGGGGTTTGTGGTTCCTAAGATTAGAGCACATGGGATCCGGGGGAGCTAGCCATTGAATACAAAATTGGCTTGAAGGTAGGAGACAGAGAGTGGTGGTAGAGAGTTGCTTTTTGGACTGGAGGCCTGTGACCAGTGGTGTGCCACAAGGATCAGTGCTGGGTCCACTGCTTTTTGTCATTTACATTAATGATTTGGATGTGAACTTGGGAGGTATGGTTAGTAAGTTTGCAGATGACACCAATGTTGATGGTGTAATGGACAGAGAAGAAGATTATCTCAGAGTATTTTGGGACCTTGATCAGATGGGCCAATGGGCTGAGGAATGGCAGGTGGAGTTTTGGATAAATGTGAGATTTGCATTTTTCCAGCAATAAAGGTAAGGCAAATCAGGGCAGGACTTGGACAGTTAATAGTAGGGCCCTGGCAAGTGTTGCCGAGCAAAGAGACCTAGGGGAGCAGATTCATAGTTCCTTGAAAGTAGAGTCGCAGGTAGACAGGGTAGTGAAGAGGGTGTTTGGCACACTTGCCTTCATTGGTCAGAACATTGCGTATAGGAGTTGGCATGCCATTTTGTGGCTGTACAGAACATTTGTGGGGCCACTTTTAGAACATTGCTTACAATCATGATCACCCTTCTATTAGGAAGGATGTTGTTAAACTTGAAAGGGTGCAGAAAAGATTTACTAGGAGATGCTGAATAAGATGGGGCATTTTTCCCTGGAGCATCCGAGGCTGAGGGTTTACCTCCTAGAGGTTTATAAAATCACGAGGGGCATGGATAAGGTGAATAGCCAAGGTCTTTTCCTAGGGTGGCGGAGTCCAAAACTAATGGGCATAGATTAAAGTGAGAGGGGAAAGATTTAAAAAGGACCTAAGGGGCAACTTTTTAATGCAGAGGCTGGTGTGTGTATGGAACAACTGCCAGAGAAAGTGGTGGAGGCTGGTACGGTTGCAACATTTAAAAGGCATCTAGATGGGCCAATAAACAGGAAGAATTAGAGGGATATGGGCCAAATGCTGGCAAATGGGACTAGATCAGATTGGGATGTCTGGGTGGCACAGACAAGTTGGATCGAAGGGTCTGTTTCTGTGCTGTACAACTCTCATGTCTCTGTCCCACCTTATCAGCATGTACATTCCGCTGTAGTGCTGAGAGAGCACTGTACTGTTGGAGGTGTAGTGTTAAACCAAGTCCCCATTTGTTGTCTTGGGTGGACGTGAAAGATCATTTGGCACAATTTTGACAAATAGCCAGAGAATTCTTCCAAGTTTCCTAACTGATGTTGTCCGTAAACTGATGTCGCCAGTGAGAACACAGATAATCTGGTCATTTCTTTCAGCTCTGTGGAACCTTGCTGTACATGAGTTTGCTGCCAATACAACAGCAACTACTTCAGAAATGTCACGTTTAAAGGAGTTTCATTGTATCATATAATTTTAGCAAGCACACCCTTGACATGCCTGTACTTTCCCTGTATTTTATAATGTTATGGATTGTTGCATTGGGTTAGCTACTTGTCAAGGTGGACTGGCTGACTTGGAGAGGCTTAAAACTGGTGCAGTTTTGTATAGCCTTCATACTAAATTTAAGCATTGCTTTATAAGTTCATTACAAAAATTATGTCATTCAGGTTTGTTTGCACAAGTGCTCTTTTAGTTACAGCACCTGTGTTGAGTTTAGTCATAATAACTGAAGCTTGAAAACAAATAAGAGAAGTGAGAAAATAATCAAGAGTAAATTCACTGATTTGTAGTATCGTAGTATCACAGTATCATGAAGGATAAAGTAAGCTGAACTCTGATGGATATGTATATAAGTTACTCTAGTCTACTTGAAAGATTATGACAGCTCCAGCTTAATATATTTCTCAAATCACAATGACTCTGACTGTTCAGCATTTTCTCAGTACTGAAGTGCCCGTTAAATTTGTGTCCAGTTTTTCTGATTTTGCCCTCCTCCCTTAATGTATATAGTATTGCTGCTCATATAAATGTTTTCTTTTTGACTTGAATCTAGACATTACACTATGCACATATAACTGATATGTAGCTCTGTGTTTTGAGTTCACCATATATTCAGACATCCTCCTGTGTTTTCTTTCATTAGCCTTTGGCCCCTCTAAAATGTTTCCATGCTAAGGCAATCGCTTTCCTGATCAGTAGAAGGCCCACGTTGTTGTTCACCGTATCAATGGACATTATACTCTCCACTTGCAGTTTGGTGTCATTGGATTCCAATAGGTTCTGCACTAATGATAATTTTACTCTGGTCTTCAATTCAATGTTGGCAGCTTCTTTTCAGTTGCTGACATGTCTAGAATTCATGTGCTTGCTAAAGATTCTTGTATAACTTAAGTAGCAACATTTCACAAAATATGAGTGTTAGACCTCAGTACAATTGCATTGCCAACATTAAGTACCTAAATATTTCCATTTCTCACTTGAGGGATCTGGCTTAAATAGCCAGCACCAAGGTGAAGTGCTGGTGATTAACATTGATGAGGAATATCAAAAGCATCTATGATGGGACGGAAGGTACAACTTATGCTATACAGTTTTTCATAGAACCACTTCTTTTGACTAATAGCAATTACGCATCCTATTGTTAATAGGAAGTTTACCTTATAATGCACAATTAGTTTTGCATGTGTTCACATACTATAATTGCAGCCTGAGATGTTTATTCACTTTAGTCTTCCATCTTGTATTTCTGCTGAGCCAGAAGAAGCTTTATTCAATATTTACTACTTTTGTTTTAGTATAATTAATGCGAACGTGAGCCCTCAAGGAATGACAATGTCTGAAATTAATTTACCCTAAAGTACAAAAAGCCCCAGGAACGTTCTGTAGTTGTTAGCTTATGCACAGCAATATAGTGCTGTAGGCACCCTACACTGATATCAAGAGTCATTTTACTACTGTAATTTTAATACAAAAGTACTTTTGGGACTGTCTAGCACTTTATTTTAGGGAAAAACTGGAAAAACTCAGCTGATCACGTAGCATCTATGGAGGTAGAAATTGACATGACTGTGCTCTGTCACCATTATGTTATCAAATCTGCTAAGTATTTCCAGTTTTTACAGGGGATCAGTTAATTCAGTTGACTGGACTGCCTGTTTGTGGTGCAGAGTGATGCCAACAGTGTGGTTCGATCCCCACAATGATTGAGCTTACCATGAAGGACTCTCCTTCTCAAGCTCTTAAACCACCACCAGTCGTCTCTCTCTGATCCAGTAGGACTGTGGTTACTTTACTGTCACCTTTTACAGTTCTACAATGGCTAAACACTCTAAAGTGGCCATTTTTCACGCCTGATCCCAGACTGAGGGCCTGCAGTCAGGGTAACTATGTATAGAAGTGAAACACAGTGGATTCCCCTTTACCTGGTGTTTACAAATGTACATTTTTCCAACGGAGCTCACGAGACAGCAGCAATGGAGTTGCAGTCCTGACCTTTTTTCCAGCAAGGGCAAACTGAAGATTGGTGTTGAACTTAGTGCTTAGTATCATTTTAAAATTCTGTATACAGTAATGAACTGTAAATGCAGCCAGGTTTACAAATTTTGATATTTTTTCACAAATATCAGTGGTAGATACATTGTTTAATCCTGAAAAATCATGCTTGAGTCTGTAACCAGATTGCAAATGGTGAAATACAGGTTTATTGCTGGAAAAAGGACATAATTGAGTAAATTAGACTAAAGTAACACTGAAATTGATTGCATTTATATGACAAAAGGAAGATAGTTTATAGAGTTAAAATGCCTTTCTATATTTTCTACAATTTTTTCTTAACTTTTGTTTATCCTTTCAGAATTTAAATGAATATGTAACTGCATTAATAGCACTGAAACAAAAAATCATTGATACAGAGTAAGTATTTCAGTCTGATTTGTTATTAGTCAATGTGTTTTGCTGTGACTTTGTTCTCAGGAAATCTTATCAGTTCTTTAAAATCCTGCCAAATTTCAAACATATGTTTCCACGTTGACAAATTTGTGACCAACACCACATGTCAGACAGTTGTTAGCCCTGATCAAACATGGCTGCAATCATAGTAAACTATCATACATCCTATTAACATGTCTGTTGCCTTTGACAGGGTTGACTACCCTATCCTCTTCCAATGCCTCTCATTTGTTGCCCACCTTTTTGATTCCACTTTTATCAATCCATTTATAGCCAGAAAAATGTTCTGCAGCTTCTAGCTCCCACACCATTGCATATCCAGACTCCTAAGGATCTATCCTTATTGCCCCTCCTATTTATTATCTAAACGCTGACTCACTGATCTCAAGACAAAAAGATCAGGTTTCATGTCTATGTTGATGACATCCAACTCTAAATTGCCACCACTTCTCTTGACCCCTTCACTCTTTTTTGAATTGTCACACAGCTCGTCCAGTATCCAGTTACTAGATGAGCAGAGATTTCCTCCTAAAAATGCTCCTAAATTTCCTGCTAAAAACTGAAGCCATTGTCTTTGGTTCTCGCCACAGATTTGTTTCCCTAGCTGCCAACTCGTATCAGTCCTTGACAACAGTCTAAGGCAGAAACGGTGCAGTATAATTTGATACATTTGACACAGAGATGAGCACCAGATCATATGCAATAAAGCATCAAGAGCTCCTACTTTCACCTCTCTTAATGGCATATGACTATCCTTGACTCATCCGCTAGTATATTTACCAGGTCTTCATTGTTTCTACGCAACTATTTAAGCACACCTTTGGCTACTGTCCCTCTTTCACTCTGCATCAATTTGAATTATGCTAAAACTGTATCAGTTATGTTATGTTAACCCTTCAACGCTATACTCGCCAAACTACATTTACTTCTAATCCTGCAGTGACTCAATTTAAAAATTCTGATCCTTGAGCTTTTTTAATTTTTGTCTTTGTTGCATTTCTGATTTTATCTAGTCCATTGTGCATGGCCACACAGTTTTAACTGTCAAATCCTTAAGTTCTGAAATATTTTATCCAGGCTTTCAGCCATTTGGCCCAGTATCTCTTTGTGATTGTCAAATTTTAATGTTAACATTTCTCTGAAGCAACCGCATATATTTTACTAGATTAAATGCACCACATAAATGCAAATATTGATCTTGATGAAAGCCTAGTCAAAACATTTTTTATAACATTATGATGTTGCTTTTCTCTTTCCAGCCATGTTCTGACAGAATACCAGAAAAAATGTGATGATATCCTTTATTCATACAAGATAAAGCAGACTATACCCATTGGTGCTCTTTGATTTATAAAATTACTACAGAAACTTAAATTCCCATTTTCTGTTGCCTCTTTCTTAGAAAACTTGACGCTTGATAAGATTTATTGTTTACTTCTGGATGTCGTATGACAGGGACAATGCAGAGAGGAAAATCAGGTTGAATTGAGAGTGAAAGGCAAACACCAATTGAGCTTCCTTCTGTTCTGTTTAATCTTCTGGGCTTTTTAATCTCTTATTTATTTATCTAGCTTCCCTTAATCTTTGCTATCGCCTCAACTCGTGAATGTCCCTGTCTCATTTCTCTGAGTAAGGAAGCTTCTCCTATTAGATTTTGAGCAGTGAAGAATAAACAGAATGTCGTAATTGAACCTTTAAATGCTGAAATTCTACTGTGGGAGATTGAGCAAAAATAGGTTATTGTGTAGAGAACTGAAATTTGGAGATTTGGGGATGGAAGGATGTAATTTCTTGCCTCTTAGGTTTTGGAATGTAGATAAACAATTCAAAATATCGATTGTCGGTTGTGATATATCACTTTGATAAACATGTTGTGTTATAGCGGATGATGAGCTGCTGTCTTCTTCCAATTACAGGAGCACCACAGTAAACGGTAACCCAGAACATGTTCTGCGCTTTATCTATGAGACTACTATTTAGCTTCACTTGGCACAACTTGCTTTTAAAGCTACTCTTAATGTGTTTCTGGTTACATTGATAGAATTGACAGCTTTTAAGGTCATCTTCAAAATGGCAAACTTAGATTTTTTTTAGAGGGACATTGGGAACCTTGACAGAAATTGAGATTCAGGATAGTTTCTCAAAAGGAAATATGTATTTTAGACAAGGGCAAATGGAAGTAAGTGAATACCTTCCGCTGGTGCCGAAGGTGAAATGGTAGCTTCCTATGCAATGGAAGTCTGAGAGTGACTCTTTTTCTTCCCCTTAACTTGGTTGAATTTCGTAATTATTTGTATAAGCAATAACAGGCTAGAACCCCATTTTGTATTTTTGGTCACTGGAACTATCTAATTATCAGTCATTTTTCACTACCAATATTTATGCTTTGGAACTTTTCAAATTCTGATTCAACAGTGTGTTCTTTTAGTGTAGCATTCTCACTTGCTATGGTAGTATATCAAATAAAAATAACTTCTGAAAAATTGAGGACACTTTGGAAAGATAGAGACTGGAGTTTCCAGTTAAATGCTCTCTTTGTTTTGATGAAATTTGTTGCAACTGATATAAAAGACTGGCAAACTTCATGTGTAATTTGCATTCAGTGTAGTTCTGGAGTCTTCGTGCTGGTTTAAAGATTTGTGCTGGACGGCAGCCAGCCCACTATATTGGTCATGCCCCAGGTGAATTAGTCACCACTGAATTGAATTTAAGTAATTTAGTATTGGGTTATTAAAAATGGTGGATTCACATTATGATCAAATTTTTTTTGTTGAATCTATTTTCATAATCAAATTCAACCAAGTTGCCACATTTAACTGTTTGAAGAAAACCTTTTAAAGCAAATTATGAAAAGTATAACATACTGTCCAGTTACAATAATTCATGGCAAACACAAAATCTACCAATATGTAAATAAGTTTGCATGAAAACACTGGGGGGTGATGGTAAGAAGTCTGTCTTCAAAATGGCTTAAAGTTTGGATGCAATATGCACTCAAAGCAGAAACTTTACCTTTTGTTTCACTTTGAAATACATTACCAGCACAATATTCACATATTGTTGAAAATAATGTTAAATATGGTGCAAAATAAATCCAGCATGTCAGTCTTTGTGATATGTCAAATAATTCATGAGAAGGAGATCAGCATTTAATAAAAATGCTGTATAACATCGATGTTCACTGATTTTAGCACTCACCACTTTCTTTCCAACCAACTTAGTGTATTTAAAAGATTTACCCTTGTTTTCCTTAACAAGTTATTACAACTTCAAAAAACAGAAAGGTGAGACAACATTTTATCTTTCTGCTCTTATTTAATGTGATGTTTCAGAGTTAAGAGGGATTGATTTGTAGTTTTATTTTCTGCATGACTTAATTATGAATAATTTTTAAGCATTTCTGTTCATTCATCTACTGCAGTTCGGAGACGAACGAAACGTTTTTAACCTCCCAACAATTTAAAGTCTAAATCAACAGACTGAGCACCTTATCATTAGTGCGAACATTTCTTCATTTGAGTTCTGAAAGGAAGTGGAATCACATCGAGTTATTATTTGCCTGTTTTAATTTCATTTTTTTAATTTCATGAAATGTGATCATGTAAGTAATCTGACCTGAGGATTGGGAAACTTGTTATAAAAATATATTATAAAAATATATAAAAATATACTAATATATAAAAATATATTAGGTAAAAAGAAGAGTCTTTGCCAGATTTTATGGCCCTCTTACACTTATGCAGATGCTGACTGTTCTTGGTAATTCTCTGTTCATTGGTGCACTTCAGTGTCTAACACAAGCGGTTATAATTGAATGAACCCATACAGTATATTGGCAGACTCTTTGACAGTGAGCAACTTAATCATTGAATCTAATTTGTCACTCCTCTGCCTAAGGTAATTTACTCACATGTTCCTATGGAGATTACTGAATATGCAACAGGAGTGAGAACTTCTGTCATCTTCACATCCCCACGTAATGCTCAATTATACCCTTCCTAAGTCTGTCCAGCTAACTCAGAATAAAAAAAAGAACTTGAAAAAAAGGGACAGAAAATGCTTAAAGAAAATCCAATTAGCCAGCATTCGTGTAGACAGAGAAGCAGAGTTCACATTTCGGGTCTACACCCTTTTCATTAAGAACATTAACTCTGTTTCTGTCTCTACACGGATGCTACTATTGGTTGCATTTTCCAGCATTTTTTAAAAAATTTCAGACATCCAGCATCTGCAGTATTCTGCTTTTCAAAGGAAACTTTAGTATTGCTCCATTCAATATAGTCTTGCATCCAAATTGGAGTATTACAGGTGACTGCAGTTAAATCACAGTCCTGGTTTTTTTTTTATTCACAGTCTGGTTTCATCCCATTCTCAAAAGCTTCCGTCTAAATGTTGCTTTTTTTTAATGTTACTTGACTGCAGGGATTGTAAAACACTTCGAGATCAACTGGATGAGTTGTTGCAGAAATTTGCACCTCTGGAAAAATGCAAGGAAGAAATGGATGCCATGAGGGTGGAACTGGAAGAAAAGAGGGTAATATGCTCTTTGAAACTGCCTTTTGACAATAACGTAGAAATGTCCAATGGCACTTTTTTTTTCCTCAAGTACGTGCTAATGACTCAACCTCATTGGTTTTATATGTATAAGATGTTTGAGAGATTGTGTTTACCCTTATTTTAATGCAGTTAACCTGTCTATGAAAGCAAATCTTGTTTATAAAACATGAAATTGAAATCTATTTATCATCAGAGACTTTTCCGTTTTCCCCCATTTAAGAAACAAAACATTTTGAGATATCTAATGCACTTCTGTCACTGTTGGTTTTCTTGGTAGAGTTCCATCAAGATGTACCAACAGACCCATTTAGAGTTCAATGAATTACAGCAAGAACAGGCAAGAAATGATGCTGCGTAAGTCAGACTTTTACATTTTTTAATGTGGTTTTGTTTTAGCCTTGCATGATATTTTATATTTGATATTTTTTCTTAACCTTGTATTTTAGGAAGAAGAAATTGGAAAGTCGGGTAAAAAGACTGGAAGGTAACTAACCATAAAATGCACTATCTGTGTTCCATTTTCAAGTTTATTTAGTCACAGAGTCATAGAGATATACAACATGGAAACAGACCCTTCTCTTCAACTCATCCATGCCGACCAGATAGCCTCAGTAAGGCTAATCCCATTTGCCAGCATTTGGTCCGTATCGCTCGAAACCCTTCCTATTCATATACCCAACCAGATGCCTTTTAAATGTTGTAATTGTATCAGCCCCCCACCACTTCCTCAGTCAGCACCTTCCATACACCTACCACCTTCTGCATGAAAAAGTTGCCTGTTAGATCTCTTTTAAATCTTTCCCCTCTCACCTTAAACCTATGCTGTCTAGTTTTGGACACCCCCCCACTCTGGGGAAAAGACATTGTCTGTTTACCCTATTCGTGTAATAAGGTCACCACTCAGCTTCCAAAGCTGTAGGGAAAATAGCCCCAGCTTATTCAGCCTGTCCCTATAGCTCAAACCCTCCAACCCTGGCAACATCCTTGTAAATCTTTTCTGAACCCCATCAAGTTTCACAGCATCCTCCCTACATCTGGGAGACCAGAATTGCACACAGTTTTTCCAATAGCGGCCCAACCAATGTCCTGTACAGCTGCAATATGACCTCTCAACTCCTATACTCAATTCACTGACCACTAAAGGAAAGCATAGCAAATGCCCTCTTCACTACCCTATTTACTTCTGACTCCACTTTCAAGGAACTATGAACCTGCACTCCAAGGTCTCTTTGTTCAGCAACACTCCCATGGACCTTAACATTAAGCGTAGAAGTCCTGCCCTGATTTGCCTTTCCAAAATGTAGCACCTCACATTTATCTAAATTCAATTTCATCTGCCACTCCTCGGCCCGTTGGGCCGTCTGATCAAGATCCCATTGTACTCTGAGGTAACCACCTTCGCTGTTCACTCTGCCTCCAACTTTGGTGTAATCTGCAAACTTACTAATCATACCTCCTCTGTTCACATGCAAATCATTTATATAAATGATGAAAAGCAGTGGACCCAGCACCAATACTTGTGGCAAACCGCTGGTCATTGGCCTCCAGTCTGAAAAGCAACTCTCCACCACCAGCCTCTATCTAACCACTCTATCATGAGGAACCTTGTTGAATGCCTTACTGAAGTCCATATAGTTGACATTCACCGCCTTGCCCTCATCTTTGTTACTTCCTCGTAAAACCCAATCAGGTTAGTGAGACAAGTCCCACACACGAAGCCATGTTGACTATCCCTAATCAGTCCTTGCTTTTCCAAATTCATGTAAATCCTGTCTCTCAGGATTCTCTCCAACAACTTGCCCACCACTGATGTTGGGCTCACTGGTCTATAGTTAGCTGGCTTTTCCTTACCACCTTTCTTAATTAGTGGCACCCCATTAGCCAACCTCCCAGTCTTCTAGCACCTTACCTGTGGCTATCGAAGATAGAAATATCTCAGATAGGAGCACAGCAATCACTTCCCTAGCTTCCCACAGAGTTGTAGGGTACACCTGAACAGGTCCCTGATTTTCATTCAGGAGCCAAACTATAATAATCTAATAGCTCAAGTTGCAAAAATTGTGGGGAGTTGCAACATGTTAAACCTTAAAACATAGTTATTATTAACTGTGTATTTTGCAATATAACACTCCATTATGTTGGTAATTGCTCCCTGCAAAAGTCTGTTGAAAACATATCCTGGATGAAAAACGTATCCTAGCTATGAGGCCAAATGCTGCTCTGATAAGGTGTGATACACAGCAACTGCTTTCTTTGTGGCAGTGCAGTGTTCCCTTAGAGAAAGGATCCTCTTGCATGTGCCAGAAGCCTGTCAGTTGACTCTACCCTGATGTCATATAGCCAAACAAATTTAAACCACCCAGGTCCAGACATTATATTCCTCCATTACCGTACATATGACAGGCACAAAAATGCAAGATGGGCCCTCCACTAATGTTCCTTAAAAGGCCAGATACCCAAATTACAGTTACAGTTATTTTTAAGGATTTATGCTGTTGCAAAGTGTCTGGAAGTCTTGTGGATTATTTTGGGCAATATTATGTGAATTCATGAATGTCCAGAAAATGTTACTTTATGACCTGTCCGCACAGGATGCACCTGGCAGTGCCTATGGATCTGCAGCATGACAAAGGAAATAGAGTAGAAGCTGCAAACTTGGAGCTGGATTCCTGCAGCTCCTTGACATGAGAAGAGGTTATCTGGCAGGGCAACTAGTGCTCTGAGGAAGGGTCACTGGACCCGAAACGTTAATGCTGATTTTTTTCTTCACAGATGCTGCCAGACCGGCTGAGCTTTTCCAGCAACTTTGTTTTTGTTCGTGTTTTTGCAACCAGTACTTTGCTCTGCTTCGTTCTATTGAGCGGCATCATATTCTGTAGCACGTAGTTGCACACTGCAGTTGTGCTAAAGTACCAAATTTGCCCACTGTTCCCCCGTTAACTGGAACCAATGCAGGCCGATTACAAATCCCAAACCAGCCCTCAAATAAACAAGGCCAAGGAAATTTTGGTCTGTAGTTTTTTTATAAAAATAATTACCTTTATTTGCAGATGCAATTTAAACAAAAAAAATCCTGGCACCCTCCCCCTTTGCCAGATACCATTTACTGGAGACAGTTGTTGTTTGTTGAAGTGTAGATGCTCAAAGCAGAAGGCACTTATTTCTACTTGAGCTGCTGGGGTTTTACAACTGTAAGAATATTTCAAGTGAATATTACTTTTTTTATTAAGTAGAATAATGCATCATCAAAAGCATTCTTCTGACTTGGTGCAAGTATGAATACTGTTTGGAATTTCTCATTTTACTGTTCCCTAGACTCAATATAAAATATGTGCTTTTCTTTCTAATGAAGAAACAACAGCAAAACAAAATGCAGAAATAAAGCAATTGAAAAGAGAGAAGACGACATTGGAAAGAAATCTAAAGAAAACTCAGGTACAATTCAAATATTTTTAGGCTCCAGAAAAATGTAGCTTGCTTTAAGAAATTGCACTGCCAGTGGAGAGTGTTACTCATTGCTTTAAGAGACAAAATAATCGGGAGAGCTGAGGGTGTGATGGGTGCTCCAGCAACTGGGAGAACATTTTTTTTTTAGAAAAAGGCCCTTGCGTATAGAATCCACAAGGAGACTTACAGAAAATAGTTATTGAGATTAAATTAAGTTAATCATCTAATTAATGACAAACTATCAGCCTCGATTTTCCATTTTTTGGCATAATAAATGGGCATAAAATATATTTTGGGAATGAAAATAATGTATTGAAATGGCAATAATTAATGCAAAAAACTCCTCCATTTTATAATCTCAACAAAATGTTGTTTGATTTCTAAAGTTATGATCATGGAAAGCTCAGTCACCCCCTTACGTTCTATTATGCTGCTCACTGAAGTCACAACAAAGTACTTGCTTTCTTGCACTCTGGAGAGTGACCTTGAGATTCTATCTGGAGCAAATCTGAAATCAAGTCCTGAAATGTTTGCATAGCTAATTTGAGCAGTCCTCATTTGGATGATGCATTACGCCTAGGTCTCACCTGCTTGTTCAGATGTAATTTAAAAAATCCATGGCACAATCTTTTAAAAAAAACAGCAGGGTAAGGAAGTTCTCCTGTTACTTTGGTCCTGTTTATTTAGATGTCAGCAATCACCCTCCAGTGCCAACTAATTTATTTTGTTACTGTCTCTGAGTCCTTCCAGTGCAGAAATTGTTTTCATAACTTGTCTATATCACAACTGTGAATACAGAAGACTTCAGGAAGACTTCTTTGATAAAGTCTGTTCTTAACCCACCTCAAGCTGCAGCGCCAGATACAGCAATACTTTTTTCTAGTTGAATAAAGTGGACAAGTGTCTGGAGAACATGATACAATGATCCTTCTTACTCATAAGGTTTCAATAGTAAGGTAGAAGAATACAAAGTAATCTAAAGTGCAGTGGCTAAATTAGGAGAGGGATAATTTCAATGGAATGAGAAGTTTCTAACCAAAGATAATGGAACCAAAACTAGGCTTCTTTGATAAGAGAGAGAAATGATATGATGAAACAAGAAGAGGATGCATGATGTAAATACTTCAAGTGGGAATTTCATTGAATATAGTGGAAAGGAAGTAAAGAAAATACAGTGAAAAGAATTGAAGAGAAAAATAAGACTGGCAAAAATAAAATATGAGAACAGGACGACAGTCAACATAAAAGTGAACCCAAAAATCATCTACCGGCACATAAATAATAAGTGACAGAAGTTGGTGTTTTGAAAGGCAAAAGGCACGCCGGCAAGTTGAATACTTATTGAGTACTTTATATCGGTGTTTTCTAAGAAGATGGAATCTGACAAATAATGGTAGCTGTGGCAAAAGTAGAGGGATCAACAGACTTGTGAGCTAAAGCTTTGCAGTGAAGTTCCACAGGATTCAGTTTTAGGACTTTGCTTTTCCTGATATATGTTAATGACTTGGATTTTGATTTCAAAATTTGCAGGTGATGTGAAAAAAAGTGCAAAACCTCAAGAGCATGTACAAGCTCAGACCAGAAGTAGCCCACACAATCTCTTAAACCCAATCCACTATTCAATAAAATCATGGCTGGTTTAATTACTCCACGTTTCTGTCTAACCCTAATAACTTTTCAACCCCTTGATTATCAAGAATTTACCTCTGCCTTAAAAATATTTAAAGACTGCTCCTACTGCCTTTCGAGGAAAACAGTCGCAAAGACTCTCGACCCTCTAGCAACAACGTACTAATTAGTTTAACATCAGTGAGAGTAAGGGTTTAGAAACAATCAGAGAGAAAGTTAACACATGCTTGGAGAGGTTTAGTTAACTAAGGAGTGCGTACGTGGATTTAAAAAGGCAAATTATGTTTGTCTGACTGAAATTTTTAAAGGAGTAACACAAGTTGATGAACGGAATGCAATGGATGTTGTCTACGTGCATTTTAAGAAAGCATTTAATAAAATACAGTGTAAGAAGTTGATTATCAAAATTGTGGCTCTTGGAATAGAAGTTCAGTGTCAATTTAGATTTTTAAAAAACTACTGGCTTAAGAGCAGAAAACAGTAAGCCATGATAGATGGGTGACTTTAGAGAGTTATGTTCTCTAAGCGTCAGTGCTGAGAGCACTGCTGTTTTTGATACACAGAAATGACTTGGGGAGTGAAATATTGAAATATTTCAAGTTTTGCCAGTGAATACCAAACTTGGAAGAGTGGCAAGCAGTTGGGAAAATACTTATAAAATGCAGTAGGACGTAGACCAGTAGAATGGACAAACTAGTGGCAGATAGAATTTAATACAGAGACTGTGAGGTATGCTTTCTGACAGAAGGGAAGGAGAGGGAGCATACTTTTAATGGCATAATTTTAAGAGAGCAGGAACAGAGGAATGGCAGGGAGATGCAGTAGTTATGCATATAAATAGAACTTTGAAGGTAGCAGGATGCATTTGGCATACGGTTATTAAAGTATATGGGTTTAAAGGATTCACAAATAGATACGTTGATTTCAAATACTGGGAAGTTATCCTGAACCTTTGAAGCTCTGCTTAGGCAGACTATACCCAGAGTATTGCATCCAGTCTTGTCATCTCCAGAATCTTTTCAGAAGGGGGTTTTTAACCAGAAGAGTAGGTAAACGAAGCTAGGATTATTCTCCATGGAGAAAAAGGCATTGAAGTGAGATTTGATTGATTGACTATATACAGATTTATGACAGATTTGGATAAAGTAGACAAGGAAAAACTGTTCTCAAAAGCTTATGTACAGGAATGGGGAACCCTGATTTGAGATTTAGCCAATAACTACAGGAGAAGCGTACAGAGAGCATTTTTATGCAGGAAGTGGTAATGGCCTGAAACCCGCTTCCTGTGAGGGCGGTGGAAGCAGATCAATGATCTCAAAAGGATGGTGGGTGCTCGTTGAAAACAACAAACTGGCAAGAGTCTGGGATATTGTGGTGGCATGGGACTGACTGGATTGTTTCATGGAGAGCTGACTTGATAGGACAAATAGCTTCCTCCTGTGCCATAAACTACTGAAACTGAATGATTTGAAAACCAATTCATTGGCTGTGAAGCACATTGTAACATCTTGACGTGACAAAAGGCACCGCATGAATGTAAATTTTTTATTTGGTATGGTTTTTCTCTCTAAAATAGACAATAATGCTAAATCCCTCATACTTGTCCCCCCCTCTTGATTTTTTTGTTCCTAAGTTGCCGTCTTCATTGCACACTGTCTTCAACTGAATAAACAGCAACAGTGTATCGCTAAATCACACCATTGTTAATCTTTGACCTAGTGAACTGTAATAACTATAGCAAAGAATAAACTAGAACTAGAACCTAGATTTTAAGAAAACCTGGACATATGATATTTGTCAACACAGTGTGGAGCTGGAGGAACACACCAGGTCAGGTGGCATCAGGAGTAGGAAAGTTGACGTTTCGGGTCATCAGAAATGGGGAAGGGGGAAGGGAGCTGGGAAATAGAGGGAGGAGGGGTGGGATAGTGATAGGTGAATGCAGGTAGCAAGAGGTGGGGATTGGTCAGTGGGAAGGGTGTGGCAGATAGGTGGGAAGAAGATGGACAGATTGTGTCAGGTCAAGGAGGTGGGGTTGAGAAGGAGGGTTGGATGTGGGATGAGGCCAGGGGTGGGGAGATTTTAAAACTGATGAATTCTACGTTCAGACCATCAGACTGTAGGCTCCCAAGGCGGAATGTGAGGTGTTGCTCCTCCAGTTTGCGTGCGGTGTCATTGCGGCACTGGCGGAGGCCCAGGCTGGATGTGTCATAAGGGAGTGGGGGGTTTAAATGGTTGGCGACCGAACGTTGTTGTCAGTTCATTACGAACAGAGCACAGATGCTCCAGAAACAGTCGCTGAGCCTGCGCTTGGTCTCACCGATGTAGAGGAGACCACATTGGGAGCAACGGATACAGTAGACCAGGTTGGAGGATGTACAGGTGAACCCCTGTCAGATATGGAATGTTTGTTTTGGGCCTTGGATGGAGGTGTAGGGGCAGATGTAGCACTTCCTGAGGTTGTAGGGAAAGGTGCCGGGTGTGGTGGTGTTAGCAGGGAGTGTGGAATGGATGAGGGAGTCATGGAGTGAGCGTTCCCTACGAAAGGCAGATAGGGGTGGGGAGGGAAATATCTCTTGGTTGTGGAGTCGGATTGTAGGTGGCGGAAGTGGCTGAGAATGATACGCTGGAAGAGGAGGTTGGTGGGGTGGTATGTGAGGACCAGGGGGATTCTGTCTTTATTTTTGGGGAGAGGAGCTTTGAGGGCAGAAATGTGGGAAATGTAAGAAAAGTGGTTGAGGGCATTTTTGATCATTGGAGGGGGGGTAGTTGTGGTACTTGAAATAGGAGGACATCTGGGATGTTCAGGAGTGGAACACTCCATCTTGGGAGTAGGTGCAGCAGAGGTGGAGGAATTGGGAGTGAGGGATTATGTTCTTGCAGGAGGATGGGTGAGAGAAGATGTAGTCCAGGTAGCTATGGCAGTTGGTGGGTTTGAAATAGATATCGGTGTTGAGGCAGTTACCAGAAACTGAGATGGAGAAGTCCAGGAAGAGGAGGGAGGTGTTGGAGATGGTCCAGGTGAATTTGAGGTTGGTCTGAAACATGTTAGTAAAGTTGCTGAACTGTTCACGCTCCTCATGGGAGCACGAGGCAGGGCTGATACCGTCATCAATGTAACGAAGGAAGATGTGAGGGATGGTGCCGGTGCAACAGCAGAAAAGGGACTCTTCCACATATTCTACAAAGAGGCAGGCATAGCTCGGACCCATACAGGTGCCCATAGCCACCCCCTCAGTTAATAGGAAGTGGGAGGAGTTAAAGGAGAAGTTGTTCAGAGTAAGGACAAGTTCCATTAGACAGATGAGGGTGTCGGCGGAGGGGGACTGGTTGGGCGTGTGGGAGAGGAAGAAGTGGAAGGCTTTTAGGCCATCTGTTTGGGGGATACAAGTGTACAGGGATTGGATGTTCATGGTGAAGATAAGGTTTTGGGGGCCAGGGAATTGGAAATCTTGGAAGAGGTAGAGAGCATGGGTGGTGTCCCGAATGTAGGTGGGGAGTTCCTGGACCAGGGGGAAAAGATAGAGTCCAGGTACACGGAGATGAGTTCAGTGGGGCAGGAGCAGGCAGAGACAGTGGGTTGGTTGGGACAGTCAGGTTTTTGAATTTTGGGGAGGAGATAGAAACAGGTGATGCAGGGTTGGGGAACGATGAGGTGGGAGATTTCCTGAGGTGATAAGGTTATGGATGATCTGAGAGATGATGGTTCAGTGATCAGGGGTCATAAACGAGGGGGCGGTAGCAGAATGTGTCAGAGAGTTGCTGACTGACCTCCGCGATGTAGAGGTCAGTGTACCATACCACTATGTGCCCCCTTGTCCATGGGTTTGATGGTGAGGTTGGGGTTGGAGCGGAGGATTGTGCATTCCAAGGGGAGAGGTTGCAGTGAGTGAGAGGGGTGGAGCTGGCCTCCTTGGAAACAGCCCTCCCCCTCGCCCCCGCCTCCTTGGAAACAGCCCTCCCCCTCGCCCCCGCCTCCTTGGAAACAGCCCTCCCCCTCGCCCCCGCCTCCTTGGAAACAGCCCTCCCCCTCGCCCCCGCCTCCTTGGAAACAGCCCTCCCCCTCGCCCCCGCCTCCTTGGAAACAGCCCTCCCCCTCGCCCCCGCCTCCTTGGAAACAGCCCTCCCCCTCGCCCCCGCCTCCTTGGAAACAGCCCTCCCCCTCGCCCCCGCCTCCTTGGAAACAGCCCTCCCCCTCGCCCCCGCCTCCTTGGAAACAGCCCTCCCCCTCGCCCCCGCCTCCT
>NC_063333.1:101954070-101966995 GCF_021869965.1 Rhincodon typus | reverse complement strand
GCCCCCGCCTCCTTGACCTGACATAACCTGTCCATCTTCTGCCCCCGCCTCCTTGACCTGACATAACCTGTCCATCTTCTGCCCCCGCCTCCTTGACCTGACATAACCTGTCCATCTTCTGCCCCCGCCTTCCCACTGACCAATCCCTACTATCTCCCACCTACATCCACTTATTACCATTCCACCTTCCCTCCCCCAATCCCACCCCTCCTCCCTCTCAACTCCTTGACCTGACACAGCCTGTCCATCTTCTCCCCTACCTATCTGCCCCACCCTGCCCACTGAACAATCCCCAGCTGCATCCACCTATCATCATCCCATTTACCTTCCCCCAGACCCACCCCTCCTCCCTCTATGTATTTCCCAGCTCCCTTCCACCTTCCCAGTTCTGATGAAGGGTCTGACCCGAAACGTCGACTTTCCTACTCTCTGATGCTGCCTTACCTGCTGTGTCCCTCCAGCTCCATACTGCGTTCACTTCTGATTCCAGCATCTTCTGTTCTTGGTATCTTCATGTGATATTTGGTCTTTTTGCTTTCTTACTAGCTTCTTTTAAACATGAGTTTCAATTTATATCAAGTATACTTCAAATCAGATGGCTGTTTAATTCGATTGGAGGTCAGTGTTTGGGGTTTGAGAGTGGAGAAACAAAAATTAGGACAAGCACGCGTGAACCATAAACATTGTTTTCTAGCTGTAGATTGTCATTATGGAAGCACCTCTACCAGCCAGAGTCCACTTGCCAACCAAACAGCACTCTGTTCTCATACGGTATAAAAAAGGTTGGTTTTCCTTTATGTCGGTATTTCTTGGGAATTGTCCTGATGACAATAAATCTAAAAACTTTGACAAAATCTGACCCTTTACAGCAATGCTCAAGTTCTGTAATACCAAGCGACTATTATCATTATTGTTTGTAGTACAGTAAATGTAATATCAACAGATAGTAAGTTCACTCACTGGGTAATGTGATAAATAAGGTTAAATTTGTCAATTTGCTGCTGGCAACTATATGCAGGAGGACAGGGAATAATGGGATGCCACATCATTATGCCAAGTTGATTGCATTTCTAACTGTAAGTTATAGGGCAGCTTCTTTGCGTATAAAGCATTGGTACTTTGTTATTTTTGAGGTTGGTAAATTTTTTTTCAAATCAACAGGAAAAGTTGATACTTCAGCAGAAGAATGGTATAAAAGGTAAGTTCCGCATTTTTTTTATTGTGATGATTTTTTTTGCTAATTGTGCATAAGTGCATGTTTTTACAATTTGTGTAATATGATTTCTTCTAGTTCTGAAAGATGCACAGACGCAGAATGCCCTGCAGGATGTTGCAACACGAATTGACACAAGTAAGTTAGTCAGCATTCTAACACTCTGTAAATGTTGTGCACTTTTAATTTTCTGTTTTTCTAATCAATCTGTTCAGAGATGTTATTACATACCCCTGGAGCAAGTGGGACTTGAACCAGTGCTTCCTGGTCCAGGGTTAAGGACACTACTACTGAGCCACAAGAGGCCCACCCCCCCTTTTTTAAAAGGGAGATAGAGCTTGTTTATTATATTTAGTTATATGTTGAATATGCCATGTTTTAACTGGACATTCGGGAAATATTTGGGATATTTTGATGCATCGGATGATAATTGGGAAGTGACGAGGATGTGTATTTAAATGAATGCTGTATAAAAATAAAGAAAAATAATTGAATTGGGGTGTTGTTTTGGCTATTCTCTTTATATGTCAAAAAAAAATTATTGAAACATTTGGTTCACTAATGTCTTTTGGAGAAGGACATCTTACCTAGTCTGGCCTGTGTGAGATTCCAGATCTGCCCTCTGGGCAATAAACACTGGCTTAGCCAGCGAGGTCCTTATCCTGCAAATGAGTATTTTTTTTAAAAAAAGTTATTGAAGTGAATTTCTTTACTGTCTTTTTTTTTTCCCCAAAATGCAATAATTGCCCCTTCTGGAAGCACAGGTTCGGATCCCTATCAGCAGATGAAATATAAAGTTAGATTAATAGATGTAATAACCAAATCTAGAATTGAATGTTGGCAATCAGTAATGAACATTTTATTAAGTACTATCTACTTAGCTGAAGTTCTTCTGGGAAGAAAACTTGTCATTCTTTCTTTTTGTGTTCTATATGCGACTCCACACCACGGCAAAGTGGTTGACACTTCGGTGCTCTTTAATATGGCCTGGCAAACCACTCAGCTGTACCAAACTGCTACACAAAAGTCATACTGCATGGACTGCAGTGGTTGAGTTAGGTTGCTCATCGCCACCACCTTGAGGACTGTTGAGGATTGACAACTAATGCTGGCTTGGCCAGTGTTACCTACGTCCCTTGTGGAAAAAAATACATAGGTTGAAAGCTGTCTACTGTCAGAATTTTCTGTTAATTATTCTATTCCAATAGTGGAAAAAAAAAGGGTCTACTTGTCTAAACATTCACCATGTACTATCGGCAGGAAAGACACCCACAGGGAGCAAACATTGGAAGAATTACACCAAACATTTATAAATGAACGCTTGAGTTCCTCTTTACCATTTTATAAATGCTACTTGGTGAATGTGTTTACTGTTGGTTATATCCACAGATAAAGTAAAAGTGTTACTCGAAGAAATATGGATGTGTATTGAAAAACCCAATGTACAAGAGAAGCCAAACAAGAGCCCAGGTATGCTGCATCTAATTTGGATTGTTTGACTCTGCCATCTAATGTGAAAGGAATAGTATGAACCTTTAAAGAATGGTAACAACACAGAAGTAGACCATTCAGACCCACAAATCCACATTAACTGTCTGAAAGAACAATCCAGCAAGTCCCACTCCCTCACTCAGTCTCTGTAACCCTGCACGCTATTGATGCTTATCCAATTCCCTTTTGAAAACCACAGTTGAATCTGCCTCCACCACCCTGTCAGTGCATTGCAAATCCAAAACGTATTCAACATTAAAATTGTTTTCTCTTTGTCTTTTGTCTTTAATCTGTGTCTTTTTAGTTCTTAATATGTCCATCCAAGAGAGCAGTTTTTACTTTATCAGCTCTGTCAACACCCGTCATAATTTTGAATATTTGCAGCTATCAAACTACACTCTAAGAGGAGTATCATCAATCTCATCAATTGATGACCTTCATCCCCGAAATATCCATGTAAATCTTTTCTTTTCCCCTCTGTAATCATCCATGAAATTCTGACTTTCATTGCCCTAACTTATCCCTTGTGAGGAGAATGTATCTGGGCTGTATCCAAACCATCTTCTCCTTAATAACAGCAGAATGTTCTGATGCAGTTTTGTCTGCTATTCTTTTAATTCCGACTTTTCCAAGACAGTTCCACGCAAATCCAGCAATCCATTCATCCTCATTGGGTGTGAAATGCAGCGATCAAGAAAAGTCTCCTAAGCACACAAGAAAACTCTTGCCCCTTCTCTACAGTATTGCTTTCCCAGTTTGTATTATGATATTTAAACAACTATCCACACAACCATCTCCAAATGCTTCATTCGCTGATGATTGTGCAATGTTCAGCAATATCCAAGTTCAGGCTGACAAATGGAAAGTAACATCCATGCCAGACAAATGCCAAACAATTACCATCTCTAACTAGAATGAGTGTAACCAGCACCCCTTAGCACTAAATGGCATCACCATCATTAGAGTTAACATTGACCAGAAACTGAACTGAACTAGCCATTTAAATACAATGGCTACAGAGCAGGTCAGAAGCTAGTCCATCATCTACAAGAATAAATCAGGAGTATGGTGGAATACTCCCCACTTGCCTGGGTGAGTGCAGCTCTAACAACACTCTCAAAGCTTGACCCCGTGCAGGACAAAATAATCTACTTGATTGGCACAATATGCAAAGCATTCATTTCTTCCAGCACTGATGTTCAGTAGCAGAAGCCCCATGTACCATTTACAAGATGTGAATTTCTGCAGTACAAAGGCTCCTTAGACAGCATGTTCCAAGCCCACTGTCATCTAGAAGGACAAGGGCAGCTGAAACATGGGAATATCATCACTTGCAGGTTCCCTTCCAAGCTACGCCCCATCCAGACTTGGAAATGTATTGCTGTCCTTCAGTGTCACTTGGTCAAGATCCTGGAACTCCCTCCCTCGTGGTTTTTGAGAGTGTACACAAAGCACATGAACTGCAGTGATTCAAGATTGCCTTTTCAAGGGCAGCTGGAATGGGCAGTAAATGCTGCCCCACCCAGTGACATCCACATCTCATAAATAGATTGAACATTTGTCATATCAGTAGTTGAAAATTCTTCCACCTCTCTATAACTTCCCTGCAAATGTATTCCATCATATTTTCTTCTCCCATTTGCTTGCTGGTTCTTAGGTGCATTCAGTTATGTCATTACTTCTCTACTGTAAAGCAGAAAGGTTAAGTGGTAATCCGGCTCCAAATTCTTAAGGCAGCAGATTTTTAAAAGTACGTTTAACTTTTTCTCCAATCTAACCTGGCATAGGCAAGAGAGGACCTTCACAGAAGAAAACCAAGATGCTTAGAAGTTCTTTAAGTAACCCAAGTCACAGCAGTCCTTTGGAAACTTCAGAGCTGCCAACATCTTCACTCCCATGTCAACTGGAGTGCAACCAAGAAAACAATTTCTCAAAGATGGATGAGAGTCTGGCTGATGCAGGACTGAAGAGCAATGGTGACAGTGCCTTCTATGATGACAAAACAATAGAACTAACTCAACACAAAGATCCTGCTGACAGTACAAACACTTCAAGCAGTGATATTGATAGCGATGATGATGATGAGCAAGATGCTTTAAGCCGACAACTACAAGAAATACTTGATTGGACTGAACCTCTTCCTCCGCAACTGTCTCCATTGCCATGTTCTCCTTCATCTAAAAAGGCAGGTCTAAACAAGATGTTAGTTGTCATAGAACAACTTAACCTTATTATTTTATCAGATATTTTATTAGTATTCCATTGGTTTTGCGCCTGTACTCTTGGGTCGTTGTGCTACCAGCTTTCAGAACATTACAGAACAGCAATAAATATTTCATTATGGTTATCACAATTAACACCAAGGTTATTTGGGCAAGACTCTGAGGTACAACAGAGAATTACCACTCAGTTTGTTCTCTGTAATAGTCTGGATAAAACGTGAAAGTTGTTGAGATAATGAGTGATAATGTGTACATTTGCACACTGTCCTTCTATTTTGATACCTTGGCTTAAATCCAGCCCAGATGGATGGGCTTAAATTTTTCTTTCTCTGACCGCTTTTTGGTGAGAATCAAACCAGAGAACAAGGTGACTTCCAAACTCTGTATTCATGGGAATTAATAATTGCAAGCATAGAACCCAGAAAGGTAGTTGAATGGGAATGAATGATAATCCAGGAGAGAGGGAAGTGTTCCTTTTAAGGCCAAGTTTATGCTGGAATTGCTATTTAAGGAGCTTCACTGAATAATTGGTCAAATGCTAGTATTGTTTTCTACAGTGAGAATGCAATATGTGCAAAGGTATAATGTTAATTTTCACAAAGCCATGAGAATAAAATCCTTCCCACGTAGAAAAGGCATTCAAACTCTCTAGCTTTTTTGACTGCCACTTTATATCATGGTTATTCTATGTCTCAACTTCATTTTCCCACTTTTTCTCTACAATATCTCCTTACCCTTACCTAACAACTCATCTAATCTTGGAGATTTTATTTAACAAAGTACCCTCAGCGTTTGGGGGAAAAGCTTCAAGATTTTCATAACCTTTCATTATCATCAATGTACATAAATTCCAGAATGTAGAGTGTTGGTTCACTTCTTGCACCCAATTGTATCCATGAAAATAATCTACCAACGCTACAGCTGAATTACAGTGAAGGTATTCTAACGATATTACAGAAAATTCAAACAACATTTGTTTCAGTGGTATCGAATCTTAAAACAGTGCAGCCAGTATTGAAAGGTTAATGCTGTGGAGAATATGGAATAGACACTTGCAATATTGAAAAGGACAAAGGAGAACATAAGAGATTCATCAAGATGTTGGCTTGGATGATGCACTTTCCCTATGAAGAGAGGCTGGGTTAAGCTCGGGTTGTGTTCTTTGGAGCAGAGAGGGCTGAGAGTGTTAAGAGCTTTTGAAAGAGGGCTTTTCAACTTTTAAGTGTGGGAGCATGGATTTCTAGAACTAGTGGATAAGTTAGCTAGAAGGAGGAGTTTGGTGTGATATGCCTTTCTGCGCATCTTTCCTATCCTCAGTTGTTGAACTGCTTCTGCCATTGTACCAGTTAGCCAATGCAACACTTCTGCGGGTTACCTCAGCAGTTTCCACCCATGCTATCTTCTCTATAGCAGTCCCCTCCCATCATGAAGGAAGCCTGTTTTCCTGCAGACCGTATCTGTGAAGAAAAGTGAAGCATTGGGACTCCATGACAACAGTTCATCCCTTTGCTCACTCAGGTCCGTAATCAAACAGTTTAAATAGTTCAGATGAAGTAATCACATGCCAAAAGTCGTGACAGTAATTTGGGAATTCAGCTAGGTTAAGAAGCTGCCAATAGATGTACTACCGAAACCTCAGGATTCCTAGCGTAAAATCAGATGTACCATCCCACTACCCACTCCCAAAGAGAAGTGCTGACCTACAGCAAAAATGCACAAGCCATTTTTGTTTTACTTCTACAGTGTGTAAACATCAACCCTTATTCCTCACTATTAATGCCATTTGTCTATAGGAAGTAGTTAGACTGGCAAATTAGTTTAGCATCTAAAACATTGCAACTGTTCTCTAGACACTCACAAGCAATACCTCTGAAATATAATGTTCCCTTGCTTTCAAATTATCTTTAGATTTGATATTATGCAAGAAAATATTTGTGGCCATACAGGAATTGAATCCTGTTTTAATTGTGTCTTTCATCCAAGGTGTTTTAATAGAGAAAATACAGACATTTGATTTGTTTTCTTAACCAAGTACCAATCCTTTTGTGTTTTGCATTAAACAAATAGAATGCCTCCTTATCCATATTGGCATTACTGTTAGGAGGAATCAATTACTCATCAGTTATATTTTATAACTTCGTAGTATTTTGACAACCAATATTTATATTTACCATAATCTTCATAGAATGCCTACAGTGTGGAAACAGGCCCTTTGTCCCAACAAGTCGACACCAAACCTCAACGCATCCCACCCAGACCCATTCCCTTTTCACCCACCTAATCTACACCTCCCTGAACACTACGGGCAATTTAGCATGGCCAATCCACCTAACCTGCACATCTTTGGACTGTGGGAGGAAACTGGAGCACCCGGAGGAAACCCATGCAGACACGGGCAGAATGCGCAAACTCCACACAGACAGTCGCCCGAGCTTGGAATCGAACCCGGGTCCCTGGCGCTGTGAGGCAGCAGTGCTAACCACTTCGCCACCGTGCCGCCCACAAATCTTATTAGAAGGCATGGTACTTGTATGTCATTGCATGCTCCAAGTTTCACAAGAATGCAGAGAACCAGTAGTTCAACACAACTGAAACAGAAAAATGGCATGTCACGCTGGTTGCTGCGAGGGCATAAAAGTCTATTGGAATGTAGGTAGCTTTTGTCAAAGAATGGTTCAAATAGTATCTGTGATTCTGAGTAAAACATTGGAAGTGGTAAAGGGTCAAGATATGCCTAAATGAGTCAAAAATGGAAAATGAATGCTGGGAGACCGTTTAAGTCTGAGGAGGAGATAGATTTTTAATTAATACTGTGTTGTAGGGTCATGGGGAGCGGACAGCAAAGTGGAGTTGAAGCCAAGATGAGATCAGCCATGATCATATTAAATGGCAGAGCAAGTCAAGGGGCAGAATTGCTGAATTGCCTACTCCTATTACTAGCTATGTTATTATGAGTGTAAGTTGCGATTTAAAATCTTGAAAGTGCCAGTGACGCAAAGAAATTTCACCTGGGACATATACCTGCCTGAAATAGTTAACTCTTAACTTGGTCCAATGAGCATCCTCCAACTCCTAGCCCAAATAACTATTTTTTGTCTTTATGCTAAGGACATGGCTGGCTCCATTTCCACCTATGGCCATATTTCTACAACTTTCAACAACTGTAATACATGACAACATGGAAGTCTTTTACTTTTCACAACTCTGGGACATAAGTGACGTGTAGCATCCCAACTAATGTCCTAATTGAAATTTGAAACTCGGCATTGATCTTGGGGTCTTCCTTGTCTCTCTAACTCAAATACTAAGTAAGATATCAAGAGAGCTTGATTTATTTGACTTTATTAAAAACACTGTAAAAGTAATGTCATGCTTTGTTATTTTCTGTTCAGACAGCTTGCATGTCAGATAATGTAAGTAAAATATTCTTTCTCTTATGCAGCAAATCCTGTTTGGCGATATTACAGATTCAAGTGATGATGAAGATTGTAATCTTCCTGGAAGGAACCGTAGTGAAAGTGTAGCAAAGACTGATCAAGTGGATAATTCTGGATGCATCGAGATGCTGACAACTAATCAGTCACCTGTGATGGAGGCAGGCATTTCTGCAAGTATGTGTGAAGAGTTATCTGCCGAGAAAATGGATTGTTCTGAGGCAGAAACTGAAGATCTGAATGAACAGTATTCAGCAAAAACTGAAGTGGAGGCTGAAGTTTCAGATTGTTCTTTGATTGTCAAAGATGCTCAGTGTAGAAATGAAAACAGCACTGAAATTCAGTCTGTATTTGAGGAAACTGTGAAGGACTGTGATGTGACCAAAATTCCAGAAAAGTGTGATGTTGATTCTGTTCTTGCACCCAGGGCTATTGATAAAACTGACACGACATCTCCACAATACAGTTACAATGATGACATGAAAAGGGATGATATTACAGAAAGTTCAAAAAGCACTGTGGTTTCAGTAGAGTGTAATCTTCAAACAGTGGAACCAGAACTTGAAACGTCACAACCATGCAGTAAAGAAGAATATGGTGTAGAAACTTGTGTTAAAGAGGTGGACAAGGAGGAGCCTGTGTCAAACGATGCCAGTGCCGGTGAACAGTTAGGAACAACTTTTGAACGAATGGAGATGCCAGAAATTAAGTGTAATAGTCTTACATGTGACAATCAAAGAGGTGAATGCATGGTAACTTCAGTGCTGACCTCTGATAGGGAGCATGCCACATCAGAATGCACAACAAAGAAGCAAGTTGGTGTTAGCACAGTGGAAGAAGAAATATCATTTTCAGAGATGAACAATGTAGAAGTAGATGGTGTTGCTCAAACTAACTCGGGTGAATGTATTTCTACAGAGGACATGGAGGTGGAGGAAAGGAATTGCAATAGCTTTACACCTGACAGGCAAAAGGATGAATGTTCACGGGTTTTGTTGCAGGCAACTGATGTGGACCTTCCTCAAATAAACTCACTGACAACAGAACAAAATCTTAATAAAATGGAGGAGAAAACCCCATCAGCTGAGGTTTACTGTTCTGTAGAAACTGATGTTTCTCAGCACAAGTCCAAGCACTGCATAACTACAGGGTGTGCAGAGGTGGAAGAAGTTATTGCTGATAATTCAGTATCTGATAATCAAAAAGATAAATCCATACTGACTTCAGTGCCAGCCACTGATTCTGAGCAAACACATAACGAACTTGCAGCACAAGATCAAAGAGAACTTGTCAAAGTGCAGGCAGTATCATCGCTGGCAGATTTTGAGTGTTCCACAGAAACCAGTATATCCCAGGATAAGGCAAACAACCTTTTTTCTACAGAGGATACAGAAATGAACAGCAGTTCTGTTGGCCTAATATCAGATGATCAAAAAGATAAAGGCAGTCCGATTTCTGCATCCAGTGACACTGAAGAGTTTGATGCAAAGGAACATAATGGGATTGACAGAAAACAGGAGACTGCTATACGTGGCAAGATTGACAATTCTGTCATAGCTCAGGACAGGTCCGAGGGCCATGTCGGTACTGAAGATGTGGTGGTAAAAGGCTTAGATTCCAAAAGTCCTATCTTTGACAGCCCCAACAATGAACATGTGGTACCTTCAGAACCTGAATTTATTCAACAGGCTGAATCAGCCTTTATAATAAAGGAGAAACACGGTTTCAACAAACTCAGTGAGGTGTCTTCACATGTGTCTGACTGTTCTGATGTCATTCAGGAGAGTTCCATTTGCAGTACGGATATGGAGATGGAGGAAGTAGAATTGAATAGTTCTACATCTGATGCAGCAAACAATGCATGTATATCAACCTTGGTACCATTCAGTACTCAGATGACTGAAGTGGAATCCTCAGCAAAAGGTCAAGATTATCTTAACAAGAGAGAGCTGCCTTCGCCATTTTTTGATTTTGACAGTTCTGAGATATCTGGTGTTATACAGAATCAAAACAAAGACTATGTTTCAACACACATTGTGGATATGGACGAAGGTAGTTCCAATGGATCTGCATTTATTGAATGCACATTGATTTCAGTGCAGTCTTCCATTGAGGAATCCGAAACCAAGTCCACAATAGAGGAAGACAGCATGATTACCAAAACAAATGAAGCACCTTCATTTCTTGAGTCAGATTGTTCTTTTGCCATAACTGATCTTGCTCAGGACAAATCCTCAGATTGTATTTCTGTTATGGGAATCTCTAGCAAATCTGAAAGGGTGAGTTTCCTTTCCCCAGAATCGGAATCAACTGAAGATACTGAAAAAGTAAAAGACCTGGTTTGTGAAAGTCCATTTGACCAGTGGAATGAAGAAAAAGATAAAGTTGTAGAAAATGAGGAAGAAGAATGTCATATAGGAGAGATAAGCAGTCAAGAATCTGGCACAGACTCAACTCAAATTTGTGAGATGAATCCACAGAAGTCTGAAGTAGAAGTCTCCATGTTGGTTAGAAAAATCAAAAGAAAGCAATGGCATGCAAAGATTCTAACTCCTGAGGAAGAAATGCGGGATACCACTAATCAAAATAGAGTTGAAGTAGCCACCACAGCTGATGTTTACATTCCTGAAAGCTTGTCTCAAGAGGTCAAAGCTCAGACTGGGAATCAGAAGCTTGAAGCTGAACACCACACCTCTTCTGTTAATAGCCATGTTACGGTACAATGTGACAAAGTGCCTTTTGCTTCTAACTGTGTACCAGAAGCTAACGAAACTGTTTGTAAAATTGCAAACATAATAAATGCTAAGGAAGATCAAGTGGCTGTTCATCCTGACTCTGTTGAAAGTAAAATTGAGCCAGTAACTTTGGATAAAGATTTTTCACAAGACATCTGTCATAGTCCAGCATTCAAAGCAAATGATATGAATTCTGACGATGCCAAACATGGGGATAATACTGTGTCAAGAAAATATGGAGTTTCAGCTCTAGATTTAGATACCCCTGCTTTAAACATTTGTGACAAAGAACCTCGTTCAGAATCGAGCACTAACACTGACACGTTGTTAGGATGTGCACATATAGCAAATAAATGTTTGGAAAACAATTATCTGCAAAATGAACTAGATAATGTGGAGAAATTGCAAAACTCTTCTGACATTTGTTTCAATCAAGACAGCAACATACAAGAGAAAGATGGCTTGCAAACTAGCAAGAATACCATTGGAATTGTACAGGAAATGCCCAATTGCCCCTCAAGTGTAAAAAAAGTGAATAATTCTACAAATACACCAATAGAGGGCACTTCCAGTCATATACGTTTTGTACAAACAGTGGACATTTCAACACAAACTGAAATAATGTGTGTTGGTTCGGAAACTGTGCTTTACACTGGCAGTGATCTTAAGGCTGTTTCTCAGACAGATATTGTTGAAAAATGTAAATTAGGAACACCAAATGCAAAACAACATTCTAGTTATTGCGATTTGTGGAATCCATCACTTCCAGATGTTCCTTCAGATCATCGAAGACCCATTTACACAGTGGCTTTACATGATAATGAAGCATTATTTGAAAGTACAGTTGACAATTCAGTGGCTGTGGAATCATTTGGAACTTCAGAATGTGAGCATACCTCCAAAAAGACTGCAAAAACCAAAAAGGTACAATTATGTAGAAGATTACCATGCAGTTTGGTTGAAGATGATGGAGATCTGCAACCAGAAGGCACTTTACAAAAGTCTAATTTACAGTCCACCTGCAAAAGTCGTGCTGTTTTAAGAAGAAACAGAAGAAATTCAAATTTGAACAATCCACCTGTACGATCCAATGCTGACACTTCCGCTCCAGCATTGTGTACGCAAGAAATTCATCAAGTAATGTTAGAAATGGGACAACCTTTACCACCACTACTGCCGCCACTCGTAGCTACACCACCAAGAGCTGTAAGAGTTACAAAACCAATATCCCCTCTTATTACAACATCTAATGCAGTCTCGCTATGTTCTCCTGTAGATGATTTGGCTTCCCCTTCTAAGGACACCACAAAGGCTGCTTCGGTTTCTCCTCCTTTGGATTATACTCAACAAAAGTCTCCTTCGATGCAGTCACCATCCCCATTAGAATTTGCAAGAAATGAACGAATCCAATCTTCTCCATTACAGTTTTGCACTGCAACCCCAAAACATGCTGTTCCTGTACCTGGGAGACTACCTCAGTCTGCGTCAACATCTGGGGGTTCAGCTTTACCTCAAGAAAACTCTGTAAAAATATTGGATGCTATGTATCCCAACCTCTCTGCCCGTGCAAGAACTTTAAACATCCTCCGTGGAAATGTTCAACTCAGTATTCGTGGCCCCACGGACAATGAGAACCAATCTGGATCAGTGAACCAAATCATGGGGTTCAAAGCAATCAATTCTGCTGCAACTGCATTTGTTAAAGCAGGAAGCAATTCCAGATCAGAAGGCTCAAAAGCTGATGGATATGAAAAAGATTTAGAGCAACAACAGACAGCTATTGCTAGCACGTTAAGTACTATGGATAGATCTAAAAAAGACCAAAAGGGT
>NC_063333.1:101950163-101953570 GCF_021869965.1 Rhincodon typus | reverse complement strand
ACAACCATTTGACAAAGACTATAATTATTGCTAAATTAATCCTTTTTTCTCATTAAAATAGTGTAAGATTAATACTATGTAAAGAAAATCCCCTTATTTAAATGAATCATAATTCACTTTTTTTATCTGCAGAAGAGTTAACCAGCAATAACCTGAAGTCAATAATGTCAAATAAGGATCATGTCACTAAAACAGAATTTTAGCTTCCTTCCGTTAAATTTAACAATACCAATATATATCTAAAATGTATTTAACATCATAAATATTCATGGTTGACATAGGAATGTGAGAAAACAAAACTAGGCACTGAATCACATAGTCTATAAGGGAACAGATGGCCAAAATCTTTATCAAAGAGGTTGGTTTTAAGGAATGTCTTCAATGAAGAAAGGGCAGTGGATAGGTTTTGGGAGGATATTCCAGAATTAGCGTCTGTACAACTAAAAGCAAGACCACCAACTATGGAGTGATCAAAATCAGTCATGCTGATGAGATCAGAATTAAATGCTCAGTGATAACTTGGATGGCTGTAGTACTGTAAGAGATTATAGAGATTGGGGGTGTTGAGGGGAGGCAGGAAGAGATCATTTGTGTTAAAAGGCAATGGAAAGACACTATGAATATCTATGCAGATGCAGAATGAGCAGGCTAAGAGCCCTGAGATACATCCTGTCCTTAGTCATAATTTCCTGTTCTTGCGTGCAAAGTGACATGACAGAAAGTGTTGGTGAGCTCCTAAATGCAGTATTGAAGTGGTGCACTAGCATCGTAAATGAGTCAGAGATGTGTCATGATGAAGTGTGAGGCTAGTGAGTAACTGGTACCGAACTCCTTGACTAAATGATCTAGCCAGTTGCTTTCAATGGAGCGTGCTCTGAGTTACTGGGAAACATGGCCAAGATGGACGCCTGAAGGAGCAAGCTAGAGCTAACAGATACTCACTCAGACTTTCATTTCAGGAATTGTCACCACCTCATTTCACTCTACTGCTTGGGAAAATATCAAGCTGCATCTAAACAAGGGGTGGCACAGTGGCTCAGTGGTTAGCACTGTTGCCTCACAGTGCCAGGGACCCGGGTTCAATTCTGCCCTTGGGTGACTGTCTGTGTGTGTGGAGTTTGCACATTCTCCCCATGTCTGTGTGGGTTTCCTCCGGGTGCTCCAGTTTCTTCCCACAGTCCAAAAATGTGTAGGTTAGGTGGATTAGCCACGCTAAATTGCCCCTAGTTTTCAGGGATTGGTCTGGGTGGGACACAGTGTGGACTTGTTGGGCTGAAGGGCCTGTTTCCACACTGTAGGGATTCTATGATTATCAAAAAAAAGGCAAGACTAGATAATAATGAAATGTTCATTTATCCAAATAGGTCTGTCATCACTGATTAGTGATTTTCTCATCCAGATGGTGGAATCTTATAGATAAAATTCTTTTCTCAATACAGAGAGTCTAATATTTCCACTCTTGCTGTATTTGCACAATAGTTTTTCCATTGCCTGTGTTGTTCAAGGCCTGGGAAAACTTAGCACAATGTTACCAGTGACTGTATCACTGAATAAAGGAGCTAATGAGAATGAAAAGGAGTCATTATAAACTAAAACACAGTCCTTGAAAATATAACATAATGAAAAAGTAGCTCTTGAAAATATCTAAAGAGAAGTCCTTTGAACAAGTAGAATTGCGCCCTATTTTCAGCATCTGCAGTATTTTGGTCTCCTATTATTCGCTCCATGCTGGACATTACAAAGTGTGGTTAGTTTGAGTTAAAAATAAGAAAGTATTTATCACTCAGGTGCAAAATGTATTTTTTCTGTTATCAGAATTCCCTTCTGCAGATACAAAATAGCACATTATTACAAGGGAGTGGCTTGGTGCTAATTGACAGCAAGGTTTTGCCATTTATAAATTTGGAAATGAGACCAGCAGTCATGTGACAATGGAACACTTTACTGTTCATTCAAAACATTCTTATTTGAATTTATTTGATTTGATTTATTGTAGTCACATGTACCTAGGTACAGTGAAAAGCTTTATCTTGCGAGCGGTGCAGGCAGATTATAGCAAACAAGGACATACAGATCACAGATAACACAGTGTGGAGCTGGAGGAACACAGCAGGCCAGGCAGCATCAGAGGAACAGGAAAGCTGACATTTTGGGTCAGGGACAACAAGGTGCAGGGCTGGATGAACACAGCAGGCCAAGCAGCATCATAGGAGCAGAGAGGCTGACGTTTCGGGCCTAGGCCCTTCATCAGAAAAGGGGGAGGGGAAGGGGGTTTTGAAATAAATAGGGAGAGAGTGGGAGGCGGATAGAAGAGGGATAGAGGAGAGGATAGGTGGAGAGGAAACAAACAGGTCGAAGAGGCGGGGATGGAGCGAGTAACGGTGAGTGTAGGTAGGGAGTTAGGAAGGGGATAGGTCAGTCCAGGGAGGACGGACAGGTCAAGGGGGCGGGATGAGGTTGGTCGGTAGGAGATGGAGGTGCTTGCAGGGCTGGATGAACACAGCTGTCTCCATATCGGGCAACCACCTAGAAACCGATATTCATTTCAAGCCCACCGACTCCCACAGCTACCTAGAATACTCCTCCTCCCACCCACCTTCCTGCAAAAATGCTATCCCCTATTCCCAATTCCTTCGCCTCCGCCGCATCTGCTCCCAGGATGAGGCATTCCACTCCCGTACATCTCAGTTGTCCTCGTTTTTCAAGGACCGTAACTTCCCCTCCTCGGTGGTCGAGAACGCCCTCAACCGTGTCTCCCACATCTCCCGCACCTCATCCCTCACACCCCGTCCACGCAATAAGAGCCAAAAAAGAATCCCCCTCGTCCTCACGTACCACCCCACCAACCTCCGGATCCAACGCATCATCCTCCGACACTTCCGCCATCTGCAATCCGACCCCACCACCAAAGACATCTTTCCCTCCCCACCTTTATCTGCTTTCCGGAGGGACAACTCTCTCCGTGACTCCCTTGTCCGCTCCACACTCCCCTCCAGCTCCACCACACCCGGCACTTTTCCCTGCAACCGCAGGAAGTGCTACACCTGCCCCCATACCTCCTCCCTCACCCCCATCCCAGGCCCCAAGAAGACTTTCCACATCAAGCAGATGTTCACCTGCACATCTGCCAATGTGGTATACTGCATCCGCTGTACCCGGTGTGGCTTCCTCTACATCGGGGAAACCAAGCGGAGACTCGGGGACCGCTTTGCAGAACACCTACGCTCGGTTCGCAACAAACAACTGCACCTCCCAGTCGCGAACCATTTCAACTCCCCCTCCCATTCCTCAGACGACATGTCCATCCTGGGCCTCCTGCAGTGCCACAACGATGCCACCCGAAGGTTGCAGGAACAGCAACTCATATTCCGCTTGGGAACCCTGCAGCCCAATGGTATCAATGTGGA
>NC_063333.1:101943224-101950063 GCF_021869965.1 Rhincodon typus | reverse complement strand
CTACCGCATCCCAAAACCAGTCCAGCTCGTCCCTGCCTCCCTAACCTGTTCTTCCTCCCACCTATCCCCTCCTCCCACCTCAAGCCGCACCTCCATCTCCTACCGACCAACCTCATCCCGCCCCCTTGACCTGTCCGTCCTCCCTGGACTGACCTATCCCCTTCCTAACTCCCTACCTACACTCACCTTTCCTGGCCCCATCCCCGCCTCTTCGACCTGTTTGTTTCCTCTCCACCTATCCTCTCCTCTATCCCTCTTCTATCCGCCTCCCACTCTCTCCCTATTTATTTCAAAACCCCCTTCCCCTCCCCCTTTTCTGATGAAGGGTCTAGGCCCGAAACGTCAGCCTCTCTGCTCCTATGATGCTGCTTGGCCTGCTGTGTTCATCCAGCCCTGCACCTTGTTGTCTCGTTGCTAAGTAAGTGCTGCTTGATAGCACTGTCAATGACACTTTTCATTACTTTGCTAATGATTTCGAGTAGACTGATGAGTTGTAATTAGCCAAATTTGATTATTCTACTTTTAACTTGCCAGGGCATTTGTGGTGTACCTGTAATGGACAAATTTAGCAGTGAAAGAGATAATAAACTTTCCCTTTAACCTACTTTCCTTCCCATTCTCCAGAGTGCTTCATCGTCCTTTCAGGTGAAACTTTGTATTTCTTTCACCTTTACATTGGGGTGGCCTGACACATGGCATTACCACTTTGTGGAATGTGCTGGTTCAGTTTACAAGATTCATCCAGAGCTTCAGGTCATCTAACATTTAAATTCTTTGTCCTATTTCCACCCTCACATCTTTCCTCAGCCTCACACACTGTTCTATTCAAGGCTGACGTACAAATTTTTAATTAACCTGTTTGGCTGTGTTTTGATACACATCAAGAGCAGGCAAATCTTGAATGTGTGCACAAAAGCCCCACTGAAGCCTTAAGTAATTTTGAGGAATGATACCTTATCTTTCAAGCAGGCACTTATTTAATTCTTACCTCAAAATTGTGTTCAACAAATTTAGATCATAACTTCTGCCTTAAATGTTTTCGATGACAGATGTTCAACAGTCCACATCTGCATCCTAAACTCATTTATTGCTTCTTCATTTGTCCTTTTCATCCTTCATCCCATTTCTCTTAGGCCTCCCACAGATCGCAGGTATTCCCTTTATTTCCTTTGCAATCCTCATATATTTTCCTGCCCGTTTCCTATCTTGAAACCTGTCATTTCTCTCGCTTTGTTCCAGATCTGACACAGATATTGCTGTCTCCACAGGTATTGCCAGGCTTACTGAATATTTCCAATTTTTAAATTTTTATTTCGGATCCCCTGCGCTTGTAATAATTTTCTTTTGTATATGTTCCTCTACAACATTGCTTGCAGACTTGGAGGAGATGGTTTTACAAATGTAGAGGTTGGCTGGTGCAGTTGGCTGGATCGGTGGTTTACCATGCAGAGCGCTGTTATCAGCGTGGGTTCAATTCCCTCACCAGCTGAAGTTACCACAAAGGACTTTCTTCTTCAACTTCACCCTTGCCTGAAGTATGGTGACCCTCAGGTTAAACCACCACCAGTCATCTTTCTCTAATAAGAGACCAGCCTTGTGCTCCAGTAGGACTATGGTGACTTTACCTTTACCAATGTGATAAAGAGCATTTCCTTCAGGACCAATAAGCTGTTTTGTAAATAAGACCCATACCTGCCATTCAGTCTGTCCAGTTGTGATTTCCACTTAATTGTCCACAATCACCAAGTTGCTCCCAACCTAAGATCTCTTCCTATTGTCCTCATGAACAATGTTTATACTCCCATCAGTTCAATGTGCTCTCTGTCACCACCCTGCATTACATCTACTGGCCTTGTGCACGGGATTCCCTGCCAAGAGGCAGCAGCTGTCAATTATGTTGGCTGTCAGGGGAAATATTTAGGGAAGCCAAGCCATTCAGCTTCCCTGATTCTAGCTCTTTACTTCAGCTCCGAACCACCACCTCAATCATTTTTATAAATATCTGTAAATGCATAGCTGTAAAATAGATGGTTTGATCATATCATCAGAGACAAAGATTAGGAAGGTATGCCACAGTTATAAGATGTATAAGAAAGTGTTTCTGTATTCACTAAGTTCTTGGGAAGTGAAAGATGTATCGACATTTACAATATTCAAACATCTGCCTCTATAATTTAAGGTGTACCTGAAACAACAGAAAGATCTATCAATCTCTAGTTATTTATGGGCTGTGATTAGACCATCATTGAGTTGATGTTTTCAACGAGCCCACAAAGTTTGTGTTGTTTACCCATTTAAATGAATGTTGTGTTGGTCTAAACAGGAACCATGCTACTGGTGCTTGAGCACTCAGCAGGAGGTTGAACAGTATTCACAGAATGCATATAGCAAAAATAATTGGCTCCTTCTAAAGGCAGTCCATCCCTTTTAAAGAAAAGAAGCACTGAACTACTGGATCCAACTGGAGAATATGATTGCTGTGATTCTAAACAAGGAAATTAAGTACTGGTACAGCTTAAGAATTCCCAGGGTCACAGATGTTGCCTTTGTGAACTTAGTGGTGGAAATAGACAGAGGAGATAAGGCTATGTTTCAATGAGGAATGAATAGATTCATGAGGAACAAGCTTAGAAAGAAAGGGGGCCAGGTGATGACATAGGTCAGTTCTCGAAGTCTTATTTCAATAACCTGGCAACTTTGCCACAATAAATGCAATGTATCTCTTGCATGGTCAAGGTCAATGCATGCAGCTTCACATCTCATCTTCTACCAAATGCAGCACCAATTTCTCAAGCAACTCCATGCATCCTATCACTCAACCAACAACTATTGCTGGCACTCAGAACTGAGACGGAACATCCAGCTCCTCCATTTCACTCTCACACACGTGCAAAGGGTGCCACCTTTACACCAAGTCCCTATACTTCCATTATTCAGCTGAGGCAGTCACATCACTCAAACACAATCTAACCTACTACCTGATGTTTTCCCTTCTTTTCTGCAGGATATAGTGACCCACAATAGGACACCCACCATTGCTGAAAACATTGAGGGTGATGTTGTGCTCCAACCTAATTCCCGTTCCCAACTCTCGGTTTACTCTCATCCTCCTGGCATGATGAGCAAGCTGCAAATACATCCAATTTTTTTCTGGCAGTATCCCAACTCTCCTGTTGCAGATTATGTTCTATCAGAAACTCAAGAACTGCCACTTGCCTATTTACAACACGCTGAGCTGTAAGAGAAAGAAAGAGATAAATAAAAACAGAGTAGAATCTGATGAGGAGACTTTATAACTTAATGTGCAAAGAACAATACGACACAGGAATTGACACTTTGGCCCACCAAACCTGTGCCGATTCCTAATCTTTATTTAGAACTGTTACTTATTGCCTATACGTGGTTTCTATGCCTCTGTTTGCCTGCTGTTCACGTGTCTATTAAGGTAAGCCTGAAACATTGCTAACGTGCCTACTTCTACCACCTCCACTCACTGTGCATTCCAAGCCCCCACTATTCTCTGTGTGAAAAATTTTCCCCACACTTCTCCCCTAAACTTTATCTCTCTCACCTTGAACCTGTGCCCTCTTGTCATTGACCTTTCCACCCTGGGAAAAAAGCTTCTGACTGTCCAACCTATCTATGCCTCTCATAATTTTGTAGATCTTGATTAGGTCACCCCTCAATCTTCGTCCTTCCAGTGAAAACAATGCAAGTTTATCCAACCTCTCCTCATTGCTAAAACCCTCCACACCAGGCAACATCCTGCTAAGCCTTCTGTGCACCCTCTCCAAAACATACACGTTTTGCAGACCATGTGGCAACCAGGACTGCACCAGGACTCCAAATGTGCCCTAACTAATGTTTTGTACAGCTGTTATATAACTTGCCAACTTTTATATTCAATGCCCTGGCCAATGAAGGCAAGTGTGCTGTATGCCTTCTTGACTACCTTTATCCACTTATGTTGGAACTTTCAGGGATCTGTGGACCTGTATGTCCAGATACCTATGTATGTCAATGCTCCTAAGGGTTCTGCCATTTATTGTAAAATTTTGAAACAGACATAGGCTCAGATATCTACATTGCACACACCTTCGGAACAAGTGTAGAGTTGGTATCTGCACCATGCTGTCAAGTTTGAATGAAAGGATAGTTCCTCTGTCAGCTTATCAGAGGGTCAGGTTGCAGCTGAATTTGGTTACGGGGGCTCGGATGAGGAATTTCGTGTGGAAGCATGAAGAAGGATGCTACTGAGGATGCACACTGAGGTGCAGAGTTCATTGGCTGTCCTTAATCCCTGCCATGTTGCAGACCCAGAGGTACTGTGACTGCAGTCCCAACAATGTTTGCAACCCTTCTAGACACAGCTCACCACATTCTTTGCCCTTCCGTGAGGATACACAAATTCACCTGGCCAAATCCAGAAACTCACAACAACATCTCCACCTTACTTCCAGAGACTTTGAGACAGAAACAGTCACTCCAAATTACAAAACCTGTCAGTAAGATTCCCGACTCCCTAAAAGGTCCTGGCAATGGGATCGTCTTGTAATTAGCCGCATGTTATTTGGTGAATGACAATTGAACAGATTAAATGGTTCTGTAAGTTTGCCATTGAAACATCAAATCGGTTAATAGGGTAGAGTGATCCTAATCACAGGTTCAGATAGGAGGCGTCTTAGGCACACAGCACCTTTCCCAGTGTGGGATAATGCATGGTCTGCATCACAAGCAGCTGGAGAGGCAACAGCCTTACTTACAAGGCCTCAAGCTGTTGTAGCATCCATCATCTCCACTGGCATATCCTGACATTTATACAGCAGTATTTGAAGGGATTCATTTGCTGACAACCACTAACCACAAAATTAGGAAAGTTTATATTAGGATTTTAAGATAACAGTATGTTCTCAAGTTTTCAAATGATACTGCTAGAATTTTCATTGCCTATTTAATCTAGATAATCAAAATATTGTGTTTCTAAAGTTTATAGACTTAAGAAGTTATGGTGAATAGATTATCTCAGCTGGAAAATGCCTCAGCCAAACTGGGGGAGGCAATGGCCTAGTGGTATTATTGCTGGACTATTAATCCAGAGACCTGGATAACATTCTGGGTACCTGGGTTCAAATCCCACCACAGCAGATGGTGTAATTTGAAGCTGAAATAAAATATCTGGAACTAAGAATCTAATGATGACCATGAATCCATTGTCCATTGTCCATTGTCAGGAAAAACCCACCTGGTTCACTAATATCCTTTAGGGAAGGAAACTACTATCCTTTCCTGGCCTGGCCTACATGTGACTCCAGACCCACAGCAATGTGGTTGACTCTGAACTGCCCTCTGGGCATTTAAGGATCAACAATAATTGCTGCCCTAGCCAGTGATGTCCTCTTCCTCTTCCTGAATAAAGAAAGACTGGTGCAAGAGTTTTACTGAGGAATCTTTGTTGTACAATGGTAGTGTCCCTACATCTGGACCAGGAGGCCTCGGTTCAAGCCCAAACTGCTCCAGAGGTGTGTAATAACATTTCTGAACACGTTTATTGGAGTGGAGGATATGCCCCTGTCTGTATCAATGTTGCTGAATTGGAAGTGATTGAGAGCTTCAAGTTCCTTGGAGTAAATATCATCAACAATCTATCCTGGTCCATCCACATTGACGCTACAGTCAAGAAAACACACTAATGTCCCTACTTCCTCAGACGGCTAGGGAAATTTGGCACGTCTTCAATGACTCTTACTAATTTTTATAGAAAGTATCCTATCCAGGTGCATCTCAGCTTGGTATGGCAACTGGTCTGCCCAACACCACAAGAAATTATGGAGAGCTGTGATCACAGCCCTGTCCATCACACAAATCAGCCTTCCTTCCATTGAGTCCGTCTACACTTCCTGCTGCCTTGCGAAAGAAGCCAACATCATAAAAGATTCCTCCCACCTCAATTATACTCTCTTTCACCCTCTTCCATCAGGCAGAAGATACAAAAGTTTGAAAATACATGCCAACAGATTTAAGAACAACATCCCCCACCCCGCTCTGTTATCAGACTTATAAGCGAACCCCTCATGTATTAGAGTTGATCTTTCTCTGCACATTTTCTGTAGCTGTAACACCACATTCTGCATTCTGTTTTATTACCCTGATATACTTACGTAAAATGTAATTTGTCCAGTTAGCATGCAAAACAATACTTTTCACTATATCTCGGTACATGTGACAATAGAAAATCAAATTAAACCAAGTCAAATCAAAATCAAATTAGAAAGTATCCGCAAATGCTTTACTGAGGAATTTTTAATGCAGTGTTAGTGTCCCCATCTCTGAGTTTGGAAGCCTGGGTTCAAGTTCCACCTGTTCCAGTGGCATGTACTAACATCTCTGAGCAGGTTGATTAGAAAATATCTACAAGTCTCTTACTGTGGCCCTGCTATGAACTACTTAATCCATAGTAATATTGTGGAACTGGTCATCTATGGGCTTCACACTAGACTGCCCTGAATTATACAGAATACGACGTATCATACATTTCATTTTCTGTAGGCTAATTTCTGAACTGTTTGAACATCGATTTACTATATAGGATCCCAAAGCTTCTTACTGCAGGAATATGTGCATTTGTGTTTTCTAAGCTTACAACTGTGACTATTAGGAATCATTGTTTATAGGTTCATATTTCATTATTTTCTGCAGAAGCCAGATCTAAAAATAGTCATCTAATATGTAAACCAAAACACAGAAAGCTGGACAACTGAATACTTTAGAAATGTGGTCAACGTAGGTATATAGGCAGCACGTTTGTACATAAACAATGAGTTAAATAAACAGTTAATATA
>NC_063333.1:101930817-101942724 GCF_021869965.1 Rhincodon typus | reverse complement strand
GTCATGCATTACCTGCACTATAAAGGAAAGAAATTTCTTTTAATTCAGGTAATTTGATAAAGCACAGATAAAGTTAGGTAAGAGAGAGAGTTTTTAGAGTGACAGGATGGCAGGTCAGAACTGCCAAATGGAAGGTACCATGTGTCCCAGAGAAACACATTTACAGGAAGTGACACCATCTGCAACAGATGCAACTCTATGTTTTGGAACTTGAGCAGCAGCTGAAGTCATTGCTGTGTATTCGTGAGGTAGAGGATGATATAGAGACAAAAACAGAAAATCCTAGAAAACCTCAGCAGGTCTGGCAGCGTCTGTGGACAGAAATCAGAGTTAACATTTCGGGTCCGGTGACCCTTCCTCAGAACAGATAAAAAGACACATAAAGGGTGACTGATGCGCTACAGATTAGAAACGTACAGTAGAGAGGAAATGGGTGGCTACCAAGCAGTTTAAGAAAACCAGGCAGGTAGTGCAGGTGTCCTTGGAGTCTCAGTTGCTTGCTAATTGGTATTCTATTTGGAAACTGGTGAAGATAGGGAGATATGCCGATGGTGTTGGGCAGGGTTAAAACTAGTTTGTCAGGCTAGTCAGGAATCTGATGGGGGTAACCCAAATCAGAAGGAATTAAAGTTGGGACCAGGAAATTTTAAAAAATGCTATGGAAATTGATAGGAGAAGCAAAGACTAGCATGGAGGTGTTTCAAAAACAAATGATGCCAAAAACACAAAGGCAAGGGCACACTAACTGAATGCCTACAGCATTTGCAACAAAGTATATAAGAAGGTACATAGGAACAGGAGTGGGCCATTGAGCCTCTCAAGCCTGCTCCACAATTGAATAAGATCGCAGCTTGATTTTTGACCTAACTTCACATGTCTGCCTTGGGCCCATATCCCTTGATACCCTTGCTAAATAAAAATTTGCCTATCTCAGATTTAAATTTAACAATTAAATTAGCATGGAACCCTATTACTCTTTGCATGTCAAAGTGCTTTCTAGCATCTCTACTGAACAACTTGGCCCTAATTCTTTGACTATGCCCCTGGGTCTAGAACCTTCAACTGTTTAAAACAGTTTATCATTATGTAGAGATAACAAGGTGTAGAGCTGGATGAACACAGCAGGGCAAGCACCATCAGAGGAGCAGGAAAGCTGACGTTTCGGGTCTGGACTTCTTCAGAAATGGGGGAGGGGAAGGGGATTCTGAAATAAAAAGAGAGAGAGGGGGAGGCAGATGGAAGATGGATAAAGGAGAAGATAGGTGGAGAGGAGACAGACAGGTCAAGGAGGCGGGGTTGCAGCCAGTAAAGGTGAGTGTAGGTGGGGAGTTAGGGAGGGGATAGGTCAGTCCAGGGAGGACGGACAGGTCAAGGAGTGAGGATGAGGCTAGTAGGTAGGAGATGGGGGTGGGGCTTGAGGTGGGAGGAGTGGATAGGTGGGAGGACAGGTTAGGGAGGCGGGTACGAGCTGGGCTGGTTTTGGGATGCAGTCAGGGGAGGGGAGATTTTGAAGCTTGTGATACCATTGATACCATTGGGCTGCAGGTTTCCCAAGCGAAATATGAGATGCTATCCCTGCAACCTTCGGGTGGCATCGTTGTGCCACTGCAGGAGGCCCAAAATGGACATGTCGTCCAAGGAGTGGGTGGAGGAGTTGAAATGGTTCGCAACTGGGAGGTGCAGTTGTTTGTTGCGAACTGAGCGTAGGTGTTCCACAAAGTGGTCCCCAAGCCTCGCTTGGTATCCCCGATGTAGAGGAGGCCACAACGGGAACAGTGGATACAGTGCAGGTGAACATCTGTTTTATGTGGAAGGTCTTCTTAGGGCCTGGGATGGGGGTGAGGGGGGAGGTGTAGGGCAGGTGTAGCATTACTGTGGTTGCAGGGAAAAGTGCCGGGGTGGTCGGGCTGGTGGGGAGTGTGGAGCGGACAAGGGAGTCACGGAGAGAGTGGTCCCTCCGGAAAGCAGATAAGGGTGGGGAGGGAAAAATGTCTTTGGTAGTGGGGTCAGATTGCAGATGGCGGAAGTGTCGGAGGATGATGCGTTGGATCTGGAAGTTGGTGGGGTGGTACGTGAGGACGAGGGGGATTCTGTTTTGGTTGTTATTGCGGGGAGGGAGTGTGAGGGATGAGTTGCGGGAAATGCGAGAGACATGGTCGAGGGCGTTTTCGACCACTGTGGAGGGGAAGTTGAGGTCCTTGAAAAACGAGGACATCTGGAATGTGGAATGCCTCATCTCGGGAGCAGATGCGACAGAGGCGAAGGAATTGGGAATAAGGGATGGCCTTTTTGCAGGAGGGTGGGTGACAGGATGTGTATTCTAGGTAGCTGTGGGAGTCGGTAGGCTTGAAATGGATATCGGTTTCCAGGTGGTTGCCAGAGATGGAAACAGAGAGGTCCAGGAAGGGGAGAGAGGTATCGGAGATGGTTCAGGTGAACTTAAGGAAGGTGTTAGTGAAGGGGATGAACTGTTCGAGCTCCTCGTGGGAGCATGAGGTGGCGCCGATACAGTCATCAATGTAACAGAGGAAGAGGTGGGGGATAGAACAAGTGTAGCTTCGGAAGAGGGATTGTTCCACATATCCTACAAAGAGGCAGGCATAGCTTGGGCCCATGCAAGTACCCATGGCCACACCCTTTGTCTGTAGGAAGTGGGAGGAATTGAAGGAGAAGTTGTTAAGGGTGAGGACGAGTTCAGTTAAGCGAATGAGGGTGCCAGTGGAGGGGGACTGGTTTGGCCTGTGGGACAGGAAGAAGTGGAGGGCCTTTAGGCCATCTGCATGGGGAATGCACGTGTATAGAGACTGGACGTCCATGGTAAAGATGAGGTGTTGGGGACCAGGGAATCAGAAGTTTTGGAGGAGGTGGAGGGCGTGGGTGGTGTCACGGACGTAAGTGGGGAGTTCCTGGACCAAGGGGGAGAAAATGGATTCGAGATAAGTGGAGATGAATTCGGTGGGACAGGAGCAGGCGGAGACAATGGATCGACCAGGGCAGTTAGGTTTGTGGATTTTGGGAAGGAGATAGAAACGGGCGGTGCAGGATTGGGGAACAATGAGGTTGGAGGCTGTGGGTGGAAGGTCACCTGAAGTGATGAGGTTGTGGATGTTTTGGGAGATGACGTTTTGGTGGTCGGGGATGGGGTCATGATCAAGGAGGCAGTAGGAGGAGGTGTTGGAGAGTTAGCGCCTGGCCTCGGCGATGTAGAGGTCAGTGCGCCATATTACAACTGCGCCTCCCTTGTCCGCGGGTTTTATAGTGAGGTTAGGATTAGAGCGGAGGGAGCGGAGGGCTGCACGTTCTGTGGGAGTGAGGTTGGAGTGGGTGAGAGGGTTGGAGAAGTTGAGGCGATTGATGTCTCAACAGCAGTTGGAGATAGAGAGGTCAAGGGAGGGTAGGAGGCCTTGGGGTGGTGTCCAGGAGGACAGGGTGTGTTGGAGGTGGGAGAAGGGGTCAGTAGAGGTAGGGTTAGGCTCACAATTAAAGAAGTAAGTGCGGAGGTGGAGGCAGCGGAAAAACTGTTCAACGTCCAAGCGTGAGTTGTATTCGTCGATGTTTGGGTGGAGGGGGACAAAGGTGAGCCCTTTCCTGAGGACTGACCGTTCGCCCTCAGTGAGGGGGAGGTCTGGGGGGATGGTGAAGACCCAGCAGGGCTGGGTGCTACTGTCTCCTCTGGAGCTGCTGGCTGTGGAGGTGGTAGGTGGAGCGACGTCGGCGGTGGGCGGTGTGGTGTCTGCCCTCAGTGAGGGGGAGGTCTCGGGGATGGTGAAGACCTGGCAGGCTCCGCCCGACGCCGATGTCGCTCCACCCACCGATGACGCCGACTCTGCCCCGCCCACCGCCAACGTCGTTCCGCCCACCACCAACACCTACGTCGCTCTGTAACCCCACTACTTAAAAAGGGAGATGGAGAGAAAAGAGTAAATTATAGACCAGTAAGTCTGATGTTGGTAGTAGGGAAGATGCTAGAGTCCATCATCAAGAGTTTTATAGAAGAGCACTTAGAAAACAGTAGTAGAATCAAACACAGTCAGCATGGATTTACCAAAGAGTAATCATGCTTGACAAATCTACTGGAGTTGTTCAAGGATGTAACAAGTAGTTTTGATCAGGGGGAACCAGTGAATATGGTTTATTTTATTTTCAGAAGGCTTTCAACAAAGAGATTAACATGTAAAATTAAAGCGCATGGGATTAGGGGCAATAAAATGAATAGGAAATTGGTTAGCAGACAGGAAAGAAAGAGTAGGAACAAATGGGTCTTTTTTTTTCTGAATGGCAGCCATAACTAGTGGGGGTGCCACAGGGATCGGTACTCGGACTCCAGCTATTCATAACATATGTTCGTGATTTAGATAGGGGAAACTAAATGTAATATCTCAAAATTTGCACATGACAGAAAGCTGAGCTGAGAAGGATGCAGAGATGCTGCAGTGTGATTTAGACAGGCTGAAGTGAGTAGGCAAATGCATGGCAGATACAATATAATATGAATGAATGTGAGGTTATCCACTTTGGTAGCAAACATAGGAAGTCAGAAATTTATATTTGAATGGTTGTAAATTGAGAGAGGGGAGTATTTAATGAGACCTGAGTGTCCTTGTGCACCAATCACTGAAATTAGGCATGCAGGTGCAGCAGGCAAACTGTATATTGGCCTTCATAGCAAGACGATGTCTTGCTGCAAGACATCCTTGTTCCTGTACATAAATACAGTGCATTGGTGAGGGCACATCTGGAATATTGTGTGCAGTTTTGTTCTCCTTGTCTGAGAAAGGATGCTCGTACAAAAGAGGGAGTGCAGCAAAGGTTTACAACTTATGGACTGAAGGGCCTGTTCCTGTGCTGTTCTCTTCTTTGTATCAATTCATTCGTGGGATGGGAAGATCTGTTACGAGGAGAGATTGAGTTGGTCAGGATTGTTTTCACTGGAGTTTAGAAGAATAAAGGGGAGTTTCATAGAAACCAATAAAATTCTAACAGGGCTAGACAGATTTGATGCAGGAAGGATGTTCCTGATGGTGAGGAAGTCTAGAACCAGGGGTCATAGTTCAAGAATTGGACGGCATGGTGGTTTAGTGGTTAGCACTGCTGCCTCATGGTGCCAGGGACCTGGGTTTGATTCTACCCTTGGGCGACTGTGTGGAGTTTGCACATTCTCCCCATCTTTGCTTGGGTTTCCTCCAGGGTGCTCCGGTTTCCTCCCACAGTCCAAAGATGTGCAGGTTAGGTAGGTGGATTGCCCGTGCTAAATTGTCCATAGTGTCCAGGGATATGCAGGCTAGGTGGGTTAGCATGGGAAATGTAGGGTTGCAGGGATAGGGATGGTGTTGGGTCTGGGTGGAATGCTCTTTGGAGGTGAGTGTGGACCTGATGGGCCGAATGACCTGTTTGCACACTGTAGGGATTCTATTCATTTGCTGTAGGTAGACCTGCAGTGCCATTAGGGACATTTTGACACAGTAATATTAAAGAACAGTGATTTCTCTCCAAGCATCTTGAAGTGCAATTCCTATGTACCTGCTGCCCTTGTCCTTCCAGATAGTAGTGGTCATGGATTTGGAGGCTGCTATGTAAGGATTTTTGGTGAATTTCTGTAGTGCATCTTGTAGATTGTACACATTGCTGCTATTGAGAATCGGTCGTGGTTGTGATGCTAATCAAGTGAATTGCTTGTCCTGGATCCTGTCGAACTTCTTGAATGTTGTCGGAGGTGCACTCATTCTGACTTGTGCTTTGTAGATGGTGGACAAGCTTTGGAGAATTGGGAGGTAGGTTACTCCCTGCAGGATTCCTAGACTCTGACTAAATTGTGGCAAAAGTATTTATATGGCTTATCCAGTCAGTTTCTGGTTAATGGTAACCCCAGGATGTTGATAGTCTGAGCGGGGGTGGAATCCAGATATGGTAATATCATTGAATATCAAGAGGTAATGGGTAGATTCTGTCAGAAATGGGTCATTTCCTGGCACTTGTGTGGCACAAATTTTACTTGCCACTTGCCTACCCAAACCTATATATTGTCCAGGTCATGATGCATTGGGAGATGGACTGCTTCAGTATCTGAAGAGTTGTGAATGGTACTGAACATTGTGCAATCATCAACAAATACCCCCATTTCTGATCTTTGTGATGGATGGAATTTTAATGAACTTGGAGATTTTATTTTGAAGATAATATGATCAAAATTGACAAAGAAGAGCCGATCGACATAGTATACTTAGATTTTCAAAAGACTTTTCATAAATTCCCCCATAGCATGATTAATGGTTGGCTAACAGACAGAAAACAGACTAGCAATAACTGAGTCATTCATGCATTGGCAGGCTGTGTCTATTGGGTACTGCAGGATCTGTATTTGAGTTCTATCTATTCACAGCATATATCACTGGTTTGGAGGTGGGGACTAAATGAAGTATTTCCAAATCTGTGTGATTGTAATCTCAGGATTACTCCCTGTACCACATGCTAGCAAGTTTAGAAATAGGAAAATAGAACAGCTCAAATAACTTTCTACAGCTCTCTCATTATTTAATTGTTCCTTTGCAAATTACTAATTCATGCAGTGAAAACGACAGATCAAGTCATACAGCACGGAAACAGACCCTTCGGTCAAACTCATCCATGCTGACCAAGTTTCCCAAACTAAAGTAGCTCCATTTGCCTGCGTTTGACCCATATTTCTGTAAACCTTTCCTACTCGTGTATCTAACCACGCTGAATGCGTGGTTCAAGAGTTGGTACAAGAAGGAGGGTTTTAGATTCCAGGATCTCTGGGACCCTTTCTGGAGAAGGAGAGACATATACAAACCAGAATGGTCTGCACCTGAATCACATTGGGACCAGCATCCTTGCAAGTAGATTTGATAGTTGCGAGGAGGTTAAACTGGTCTGGCAGGGAGAGGGGACACAGAATATTGATGAAACAGAGACACATCATGCTGCAGCAAAGGAAGCAAGTTATATTGAGTTCAGCTATGTTGAGTGTCAAGAGAGTAAGGCAAGGCTGGATGGTGTTTACTTGAATGCTAGTTTAATAGGTAAGATTGATGAGTTAATGATGTCGATTGATACATTAAGGGTGATGGTATATTAATTAAGGAGTCAATTACTAAGTCAATAAGGAGAGATGATATCTTGGAAGGGTCCTCAAACATGGCTTTGTGGGTCAAACTTGGGAAGCTACTTTACTGGGAGTATATTATAGACCCCCAAAGAGGCGGCGGGAAATAGAGGAACAAATATGTTGACAGTTCACAGAGGTGTGTAAGAATAATCATTGAGTAGTTATACCAGAAGATTTCAACTTACCCAATATAAATTTGGATAGTTGTAGTGTTAAGTGTTTAGAGGGGCAGATTTCTTGAAGTGTATCCAGGGGAGTATTTTGAATCAATATGTAGAAGGCCTAACAAGGGATAGCGCAGTGCTGGATCTGATTCTGGAGAAAGAAGCCAGACAAGTGTTCGATGTGCCAGTGGGGGAACATTTTAGCAATAGTGACCACAACAGTATATTCAAGTTTCTTCTGGACAAGGAAAAAGGACTGTAAAAGACGGCTTTGGATTGGGGCAAGGCAGATTTTATTAAAATAAAGCAGGATCTGGCCACAGTAGATTGGGAATAGCACCTTGTGGGTAAGTCTACAGAGGATCAATGGGAGGGGCCATTCAAAAATAAAGGGAAATGGAGGAGCAATATGTTCATAGGATCATGAATGTCTAGGACAACTCAGCACTGGATAAGGAAGAAGAGTAGGGCTTTTAGCAAGCTCAAAGAGAGCAATTCAGCTGGAGGCCTTCAGGAATACAAGAAGTGCAGGAGGGAACTTACGAAAGCAATTAGAAAGGGAAAAAGGGAGCATGAGAAAGGAATTGTGAACAGGATTAGGCATAATCTGAAGATATTTTATCAATACATTAAAGGGAGGAGGTTAACCAGGGAAAGAGTAGGGCCCTTTAGGGACGGGGAGAGATGCAACCTGTGCATGAACCTGCAGGATTTGGAAGGGTATTAAATGAATACATCTTTTCAGTCTTCACTCTGGAAAAGGAGAATGTAGGTACAGAATTCAGGAAAGGGACTGTGAAGAACTTACAGTTTGACATAGGAAATGGGGGAGTATTAGAGGCTCTGTCCAGCTTAAAAACAGATAAATCGCCTGGCCCAGATGAACTACATCCCAGGCTGCTGTGGAAGGCAAGGCAGGAAATTGCAAGGGCTCTGACACAAATTTTAATTCTTCTCTGGCCACATGGTAAGTGCCAGAAGACCAGTGGATGGTTAATATGGTTCTACTTTTTAAGAAGGGTGGTAAGATGAAGTAAGGTGAGTCTCATGTCAGTGGTAGAGAAACTATTTATGAAAATGCTGAAGGAGCAAATTAATACCCATGCTTCTTAAAAAAATTAATTTATGGAATGTTGGCTTTGCTGACAGGTCAGCATTTATTGCACGTCTTAAGTGCCCTTGAGAAGGTGGTGGTGATCTGCCTTCTTGAACCATTGCAGTCCATCCACAATGCCGTTAGGGAGAGATTGAGGATTTTGACTCAGCACCAGTGAAGGAATGGCCAAATATTTCCAAGACAGGATGATGAGTGGTTTAGAGCGGAACTTGGAGGTGGTGGTGTTTCCATATATCTGTTGCCTTTGTCCTTCTCGATAGAAGTGGTTGTGGGTTTGGAAGATGTTGTCTGAGGATCTTTGATGAATTTCTGCAGTGTATCTTGGAGATAGTCACAGCAGTGTGTACTAAGTGTCAGTGATGGAGGGAGTGGATGCTTGAGGATGTAGTACCAATCAAGTGCTGCTTTGTCCTGGATGGTGCCAAGCTTCTTGAGTGTTGTTGGGGCTGCGCTCATCCAGGCAAATGGGGAGTATTTCATCACCCTCCTGACTTGTGCCTTGTAGATGGTGGACAGGCTTCGGGGAGTCAGGTGGAAGTTACTCATCACACCAGACCTAGCCTCTGACCTGCTCTTGTAGACACTGCTTTTATGTGGTGATTCCAGTTGAGTTTCTAGTCAATGACAACCACCAGGATGTTGATAGTGGGGGATTCAGTGATGGTAACACCATTGAATGTCAAGGGGCAGTGGTTAGATTCTCTCTTACTGGTGATAGTCATTGCCTTCCATGAATGTTACTTACCTCTAATTAGCCCAAATTACCTCTGAATATCTGAGGAGTTGCAAGTGGTGCTGGTCATTGCATAATAATTGGTGAACATCACCACTTCTGACCTTATGATAGACAGAAGGAAATTGATGAAGCAGTTGAAGATGTTTGGGCCTTGGACACTACCCTGAGGAACTCCTGTAGAGATGTCCTGAAACTGAGATGATTGACCTCCAACAACCATGGCCATCTTCCAATGTGTTTGCACCCGATACCCATTGACTCCAGTTTTGCTAGGGCTCCTTGGTGCCACATTCAGTTAAATGCAGCCTTGGCATCAAGGGCTGTCACTCTCACCTCAGGAATTCAGCTGTATTGTCCGTGTTTGATCCAAAACTGTAATGAGGTGGCCCTGCGGAACTCAAACTGGGCGTCACTGAGCAGGTTATTGCTGAACAGGTGATGCTTGATAGCACTGTTGATGATACCTTCCATCACTTTACTGATGACAAAGAGTAGAATGATGGGGCAGTAATTGACCGGGTTGGATTTGTCCTGTATTTTATGTACAGGACTTAGTTAGGCACATTGTCAGGTAGATGTCGGTGTTGTCACTATACTGGAACAGATTGGCTAGGGGAGTAGCAGGTTCTGCAGCACAGACATTCAGTGCTAATGCTGGAATGTTGTCGGGGCCCATGGCCTTTGCAGTATCTAGTATCTTCAACCGTTTCTTGATATCACATGGTGTGAATCGAACTGTCTTAAGACTGGTATCTGTAATGCTAGCGACCACTGGAGGCGGCCAAGAGGGACCATCCACTCCTCATTTCTGGCTGAAGATTGCTGCAAAAGTTTCAGCTTTATCTTTTGCACTGATGCTGGGTTCTTGCATTATTGAGAAATGGCATGGGTTAATTAGGCATTGTCAGCATGGCTTTGTCAGAGGGAGGTCATGCCTAACAAATTTATTAGATATTTTTGAAAATGTAATCAACTGTGTGGATGAGGAAAGCTCAGTTGATGTAGTTTATATAGATTTTAGCAAAGTTTTTGATGAGGTCCCACATGGGAAACTGATTGAGAAGGTTAAGGCACATGGAACTCAGGGAAACTTGGCGGGATGGAGACAAAACTGGCTTAGTAGTAGGACACAAAGGGTAATGGTAGAAGGCTGTTTGAGTGACTGATGGTCAAAATTCAGCAGTGTACCACAAGGATCAGTACTGGCATCCTTATTGTTTGTTATGTACATAAATGTTGTGTATGAAAATGTGGAGAGAATGTTAGGCAAATTTGCAGACAACATGAAGATTGGTAGGGTGATCAATAGTGATTGAGGTGTATACATTTATGAGGGGTATGGGCAAGGTGAATAGAGACCCCTTTGTTAATGGGGCCAATCTCAAGGGGGCATAGTTTTGGGGTGAAGGGGCATAGTTTTAGGTGAGGGACAGGAGATTCAGAGGGGGTTTGACATAAAACCTTTTCATTAAGAGGGTGGTGGGAATCAGGAATGCACTGTCTGTTGGGAGCCAAAAATCTTACAAACTTTAAAAAAAATCTTTGGGATCAGCACTTGAAATATCATAACATTCAAAGGTATGAGAAAAGTGTAGGGAGTTGGGATTAGCACACCTTTGGTGGTAGTTATTGTCAGTGCAGACTTGATGGGTCGAAGGACCTTTACTGCACTGTATGACTCCATGACTGTGACTCTTTTACCTCCTTCCCTGTCTGACCTGAAGACATTACATCTTGGAATATTGAGCTGCCAATCTCATCCCTCTCTCAACTAATTCTCAATGGCAACAATGACAATATGTTTTATGTATGCACTAAACTCATCTGCATTGTTTGTCAGATTGCTTGCATTTAAAATATATACCATCCAACCCTGTCAAACTCGCTTGCACCTTAACTGGTAATTAACTATACTTCCTATGCCTTCCTAATTCATTTGCTGTCACCTCTTGTTCTCGCTGTGCATCTCCCACTGCTGTACATTCTTTCAGGTTACTACTAATCCGCCATTTCCCTGACCTCCGTCAAATTAGTTCGGCAAGAGGTTAGAAAGTGTAGATCTACAAAAGTACCTAGGTGTTCTTGTTGATAAGTCACTGAAGGCTAACATGCAGATGCAGTAAGCTATTAGGAAGCCTAACGGAATATTAGCCTCTATTACAAGGGAATTTGAGTAACAAAGAACAAAGAAAATTACAGCACAGGAACAGGCCCTTTGGGTCTCCAAGAATGCACTGACATACTGCCTGTCACAACTAAAAACCCCTACCCTTCCAGGAACCGTATCCCCCATTCCCATCCTGTTCATGTATTTGTCAAGATGCCCTTTAAAAGTCACTATTGTATCTGCTTCCACAACATCCCCCAGCAACAAGTTCCAGGCACCCACCATCCTCTGCGTAAAAAACTTGCTTCGTACCTCACCTTTAAACCTTGCCCCTTGCACCTTCAACCTACATCCCCCAGTAACTGACGCTTCCACCCTGTGAGAAAGCTTCTGACTGTCCACTCTGTCCATGCCCTTCTTAATCTTGTAGACCTCCATCAGGTCACCCCTCAACATCTGCCATTCCAATGAGAACAACCCAGGTTTCTCCAACCTCTCCTCATAGCTAATGCCCTCCATGCCAGGCAACATCCTGGTAAATCTTTTCTGTAGCCTCTCCAAAGCCACTACATCCTTCTGGTAGAGATAGTAGGAACTGCAGATGCTGGAGAATCTGAGATAACAAGGTGTAGAGCTGGATGAACACAGCAGGCCAAG
>NC_063333.1:101882543-101930317 GCF_021869965.1 Rhincodon typus | reverse complement strand
AGGTTTGAAGGGTTGAGTGACCTACTTCTACCTTTAATTTGCATTTTAATTTGTGCATTCGTACATTCATGTGATTTGTGGTTCCAACCTGGTTTATTTCTTACTAACTATTTCAAACTGAGAAGAACTGTAATGTGAACTTTTAACTTAATTCTTTATTTTTCTACTTTTTACCTATGATTTTATACCGAGATACCTTGTATTTGAGATGGCGCTGTGCTGGTGATATTGTAAACTTTTCCCTGTACTCCTGTATTGGTCTACTTGGTAACGCATGACAATAAAACCTAATTCTCATTCTAAATGCAGACAGCTACTTGAAAGATCGTTGACATGGATGTTACAGGGAGTGCTGCTGCCCTCTTGTGCAAAGTGCTCCCTCTACAGTTGTGGTAGGGAAACTCAAAAATGGTGTTAGCCAGGCACATCTAAAGGGAAGGCCTGAAAAATGAGTCAGCCTGCACTACTCCAAGACAGCTCCTTCTGACTGATTGCAGAGAGAATTCCCTTTCAGTGTCCTGACTAGAACACATTTTGATTATTCAGTGCAATGGTTTCTGCAATTGCTACCTTCTCTTTGCTAGCTGAACACACGGCAGTGGGCATTGGACAATAAAATAAGGCTTTTTGCCTAAATTTGAAAAAAAAGTTGAGGAGGGACTTCATGTTGCAAATAGGTGTTCTAATTGAAGCTTGTGGCTTAAGCTTCTCAGATTAATTAACTGGAGTGCTTTTTTTGATGGTTTAAAAAATATATTGGCAAAAGTTTTTATCGGCAATTGTATTTGCAAATCAGCCCTCTGCAAAAAAAATTAGAAGGTATGACTTGAGCAGTAAAAAGGATTATTATAAGTTAAAGCTAAATTATTATAAAGTTACAAGTTTAAAATCTGAATAGGAAGATCAAACATTTAATGATTAAATATTCATAATTCAAATACTTTATCATCAGTCACCACAATACAGTTTGGATCAATGGGAGCATAACTTTCTCTCTCAAATGATCAGGATCCCAGATCCAGAAAGGAGTGTCATGCTGGAAGTTGTCATCCTTTCACTAGTGGATCACAGATCTCTACACAAGAACTTCAGCGGTTAAAGCTCTGCGCCGAGCCATTTCAAACCCTTCTGTCTGCGGCATATATCCATAAAACAGCCCCTATGCAAATGCTAGAGTGCCCTGCAGTGCCGCAATGTATCCATGGAAACGAAGATACAGATATCAGAGTGAGATTTGATAAATGTGCAAAAGTTGTAGAGAGCATATCATGGTGCTGCTGCCAAACCACAACCAGACAACTGCATCATTGCCTCTGTAGAGGCTTAAAATTAGGTTTGATGTCATTAATTTGTGTGTTATAGGGATTGCTCTGCTTCTCACCATTACAAGTATTTCAGGCTGTTCTTTTTTTTGGGGGCCTGAACACTGATAAATTACAACAGCAATAAAATTCAATAAGAAAAAATGTTAGCAATATTTGGAGGGCTTAAGTGCTACATGGGAACATTCTATATAGAAAATCATATCTGAGTTCACAGAGGAATAGAGGAATAGAATCTCAAAAAGACATCTCACAAAAATGCAGAGGGTTTTAATAAAAGTAAGAGATGAAATTTCTTTTGTGGGGAATTAAGTGAACATGTGAAGGGCAAAATAACAGAAAGCTGTTAGATGAGAAGGACTGGCAGTAGGCATGTGTAGAATATGAACATTAACACAGAGATTTGACGAGAATGCCTTGTTCTGTTCTTGTAGACTCAATCCAATTTGAGGTCTCAGCAACTGTAACCCTATGACGTTTTTATGTAAAGAATGAGAGATTGCAGAGGTCTGAGATGTAGAGGGATCTGGTGCATGAATCACAAAACGTTAGTGTGCAGGTTCTACAGGTACTTTAAAAGGCTAATAAAATATTATAGTGTATTGTGAGGGAAATTGAATACAATAGCAAGCAGTTTATGGTTCAATTATAAAGGAAGTTGGTGAGACTACATCAAGAATCCCGTGTACAATGGTGATCTCCTTAGTTAATGAAAGATGCGACTGAAATGGGAGGAGTTCAGAGAAGGTTTACTAGACTAATACTAATGGTGGGTTATCTTAAGAGGAAAGGTTGGACAGGTTAGTTTTGTATCTGTTATTAAGTTAGAATTTAGAAGAGTAAGATGTGACTTGCTAGAAGCATACAAGTTCCTGGGGGGTCTTGACAGGATGGATGTAGAAAGGAGGTTTCTTCTTGTGGGAGAAACTAGAACTCAGGTCTTTCATTGTAGGGTTTTACATCCACAACCATGAGTTTGGGTTCAAGACAGACTTGGCGAGAAGGCAATGTCAAGAGCTATTTTCTGACTCAGGCTTCTTTTGAACTCTGCTTATTGCATTTTTATACTAACAATTACTATACAAGGTAACTGGAGATATACCAGGCTATAATCTTACAACTATATTATTGAAAGATGATTCACTGCATGTGCTTCTCTCTTCACTCCAACTTAACTCTGCATACGCTGTCCTATTTATGTCCAGTGGGGAGTGGCTCCATGATACCATCGCACGATCCCAGGACAATATTTCCTCTAAGCTGCAGAATCATTAGTCTCTGCATCTGGAAGCTGCTGCCATGCATGGACCTCAGAGGTCCGTACTGCAGACAAAAACATCGGTGGGAACATTGCCCCAGGATCTAAAACCCTTCACAACAGAGGGATTGCTATTTAAAAATAAAAGTTCATCCATTTAAGATAGAGACAAGGAGATATTTTTTTCTTACTGAGGGTTGAAAGTCTTTAGAATTCTCAAATTCAAAATCTGACAGAAGCAGTCTTTGAATATTTTCAAGGCAGATTCTTTGTTAGCAATGGTTGTTGGAGGTCGGCAGAAATTTGGAGTGATCTGAAGAATCATAATCTTACTGAATGGTGAAGCAGGTTCAAGTGGCCAAGTGGCCTATTCCTGCTCCTACTTCGTATGTTCAGAGGTAAGACAGCGCAGCAACAAACTGGAAAATAACAGATCTTGGCTGCTGTTGGGCTATCGAAATCCCACTAAACACATAACTGATCTGGAAAACCCAGCAAGTGTGGGAAATCGCTTCCCATCATTTTGGAGTTCTCTATAAACTGGGACACATTGGCAGAAGACCAATAACAAAACTTTTCAGTTACATAATACACTTACAGTGATGCCTGATGCCAATATTAGCAGCAAATTCACTGATATATTTTTAAAGTTACACATTGTAATGAAGAACACATTGTAAAGCAAAATCAGAAGAACTGTGGATGCTGTAAATTAGAACAAAACAGAAGTTGCTGGAAAAGCTCAATAGGTCAGGCAGCATCTGTGAAGAAAAAATCAGAGTTAACATTTCGGGTCCGGTGAGGAAGGGTCACTGGACCCGAAACGTTAACTCTGATTTTTTCTTCACAGATGCTGCCAGACCTGCTGAGCTTTTCCAGCAACCTCTGTTTTTGTTCCTGACATTGTAAACCAGGCTTGATGAACAGAGTTCACAATGTGCTGTCTCATTGGTCTATAGTTTCCACCAAAATTTCCCTTCCATGATGAGTTTTAATTATTCCTTAAGTACCAAAACAACTGTTTTTACTATCCAGAAAAAAACTGATGGTAACTGAAGAACAAACGTTACAGATAATGGACAAAAAATATGTGATCATGTGTAAGAATGCGATGTGATTGAAATTGGTATCTTTAAATACAGGTTAGTGTTTTTTTAAAATTATAAAATAAATAAAACTTTTAAAATAGTAGTTTTTAAAAAAGTAAGTAATTTTTAGGCGTGTTGTGACACACTTTTGAGATAAGTAGCTCTTGAACTCAGACCTTCTGATCTAGAAATACGAACATTACCATTGTCCTATGAAACCTTACTTAGAGCACCCAACCTGAATCCAGCATCTTTGACTGCTCAGCCACTCTATTCAAGAAGAGTAGTCAGCAAGAAGGACACCAGTTTCATCTCTTAATCCAGATGCTCCTTAATCCAGATTAGTCCTTAAGAACATATCCCTTTCTGAATTACTTTCCCTTCAGCAATAGATTTTAATCTCCTTCCTTTTAAAACCAATTAGCAGGTCTTTTTTCTTTTGTGAGCAGATCAATTAACCAAAATTATTTCCAATGAAACCTGCATTTTCTTCCAGCTCTTTATTACTAAATCACAATTTAAAATACATCTCAATTCACTTACAGAGACTTACTCTGTCGTCATCATTGTTGTAGCCATTCACTTTCAATGATAGAACAGTCACATCTTTTATTGCATCACTTCAGTGGTTTTCTGGTCAAGGTCAGAATGTTCAACAATTTGTTTCAACAATACTCTCAGCTGACTTTTCTAATTAAATGTGCACAAGATAACAAGTAATGTTCTTTTCATACAATCCACTGGGGACAGCCAAAGTCCTCACCTGCTCCAAGAAGATCACCATCATCCCAGTAGCTAAGAGATCACATGCAACGTGCCTTAATGTCTATTGCCCAGTGGCTCTGACCTCCATAACCATGAAGTGCTTCAAGAGGCTGATCATGGCCCATACCAACTCTAGTCTCCCAGCCTGCCTCGATCCCCTGCTATTTGCCTACTGATGTAACAGGTCCACAAAAGATGCCATTTCCCTAATCCTGCACTCATTTCTGGAACATCTGGACAACAAGGACACCTACATCAGACTCCTGCTCAGCGACTACAGTTCTGCCTTCAACACCACTATCCGCACCAGACTGATCTCGAAACTCCAAGACCTTGGTCTCGGCTCCACTCTCTGCAATTGGATCCTCAGCTTTCCGACCCACAGACTGCAATCAGTGAAGATAGACAACTCTATCTCCTCCACGATAATCCTCAACACTGGAACCCCCCAAAGATGCATCCTCAGCCCACTACTGTACTCCCTGTACACGCATGACTGTGTTGCAAAATTCTGAACAAATGTCATCTGCAAGTTTGCTGATGACACCACCGCGGTAGGACGGATATCTAACAATGACGAGTCAAAATACAAAAAGGAGATAGATGTCTTGGTGACACGGTGCAATGAGAACAAGCTCTCTCTCAATGTCAACAAAACTAAAATAACTGATTCTTTGACTTCAGAAAGAAAGGAGAAAAACATGATCCCATCTACATCAATGGAGCTGAGGTTAAGAGGTTGGACAGTGTCAAGTTCACGGGAGTGACAATAGCTGACAAAATGTCCTGGACTTCCCATGTAGATTCAATGGTCAAAAAGGCACAACAATGCCTCTTATTCCTCAGGTGGCTCAGGAAAGTTGGCATGTCCATAAGGCCCTTCGCCAACTTCTACAGATGCACCATTGAAAGCACACTGTCCAGGTGCATAATGGCCTGGAATGGCAACTGTTTTGCCCAGGACCGTAAGAAACTGCAGAAGCTTGTGTGCACATCCCAGGCCATCACAGAAGCCAACCTTCCATCCATGGACTCCATTTACGTGGCTTGCTGCCATGGAAAGGTTGACAACATCATCAAAGACCCATTACACCCCGGTAGTGCTCTCCTACACCCTCTTCCGTCAGGCAGAAGATACAGAAGCTTGAACACACACACACACCAGCAGGTTCAGGGACCCCTTTTCCCCTGCCATTATTAGACTGATGAATTGACTGACTAATTTTGAATAATGTTGTTCTTGCTAATGTTGATCTTGCCTAGTGCACGCCCTGTGTGATGTAACCTGTACGCCTCTGTCTAAGTTTTTTTTCAAATATGATCTGTATGTCCTTGCTTACTATGATCTGCTTGTGCTGCTCATAAACAAAGCTTTTCACTGTACTTAGGTACATGTGACAATAAATCAAATCAAATCAAATCACTGTACATTATTAGAAAAAGACCTTGAAATCAGAATCCTGTAAAGTGATAAAAAAAATCCTCGAACGCACTTTCTCATATCTGAACTTGCAACCCTACATTCCTTTTCAGAGGCAATCTATTTTAATTTATTTTGTATTCCTGAAATTTAGACACTGCCTATGCCTTGAATAGAAAAGTTATGTTGTAATGGGAGGTATACAACTAAAAGACAGTGATGTATGTTTGGAGGGTAAAAGCCTGATTTGTTTATGCCTCAACTTTTATTTCATTCACTGCACTGAACTTCAACATATTGTGCAAAAGATTGTGCGCCCCATTTTCTTGTGAACTTTTCTTGTGGCTTACTGATCTGTGAAGTGGCATCACTGAATGCAAGGTGCAAGTTTTTTATGATTTGTTAATAGATAGTGTTTTTCTTTATCCCTCACTAAGGAATGACAGCTTATTCATCACCTTTTGGCAGCACCCAAAGCTCCTTTCCCTTGTTTGAGAGAATGTTTACAAGATTACACAACAGTAAATGGTAAGGAAATTAAAAATTCGCTGATGATGGCACTCATTTCAAATACTTCTCTGCAGTTTGAATGTCTTCTAAACATTAGACAGAAACTTTCTGGTTTGGGATCAAGAGAGCGTTAATAAGTTCTATTTCTTAAAATTATTGCAAGTGATATTCATAATTTGTTACTTAATAAATTATCAAATAAAATGGGTTAAAGCCTCAGATAAAGTAGAAGACAAAGAAATGTGATGAAAGTGTGATTTTGCTAATATTACTACTACTAATATAGCTATCAGATATTTCTATCTTTTGGCACATGATTCTTGATACTTTTATTATTGTGAGAATCCATAAACCAGAAAAAGAAAATTAACCTCAAATTTCAGGAAATAACTGAACAAGATTTCATCTTCTTATAACTTTACAAGTATGATAATCAACATAAACAGAAATTAACAGGCAAATTGACAGCTGCTATGAACTATAAATTACACCTGGAAGAGAAATAAGAGATTTCAAAGATATTCAATGCAGTCCATTCTCCCTGCCATCAGTCTCAGCTCCACATTTCTTATCAGTATGGATATTCTTTGTGCAGAATCCCAGTTTCCTTCCTTCAAAGACTAGATAATTCTCCATACGCAGCAGTCTCTGTGCAAGCAGGGTTTTGCCTGTGCAGTTTTCCACATGATAACTCTGCTCTCTGGAGGGTTCTTAACTCTCAGCTCCTATCATATGTGGTGTTGCAATTCACTAGAACTGTTTATCTTCTCATGAAACGACTGACTACGACCATTACTGATCATTCTATGATCTGAAAAGGAATGAAACAGCAGCAGCAATTCTAGACATATTCTCGGATGGCTCAGAAATCTAGTTCTTTGACTTAGCATCTTGACTGACTCCTCTAATTCTAACATTTCTCTTTCTTCTTTCTCTCTCCACAAAGTGGCCCCCACATTTTAATATCCTTCCTGTTGATTCTGTTTCCAAGTCATGGGGGTTGCCCAGATTGTAAGTCAAATGAAGCAATATTTATCATCCAAAAATTATAATTGATTCCCTTTACAAATGATAGAAATGCTTAAAAAGTCTTTCTCAATAATTAAAAAAATCACAGAGTCCCCAAATGATTTTAAGTAATTAAAATTCTCCCTTGTTGTTACTGCTTTTGAATCAATGGCCATCATATTTTTCAATTGATGTATGCATTTTGAAGCTTTTTAAGAGGTTACAAAATGACACTTTTATATTCTCAACTAGTTAAATTTGATTTTTAAATGCTTGAAATTACAATGGATTTTGGCATTTACTTCTAACATAATATGTACATACACAACACAGTTCAGACCACCTTGCATTTCCATCTCTCTTATACGTGCTTACTCATTCATTCTATTAGGTGACATAATAACGGTAAGCTACTGACAGATAGGAATTCTGCTTTAGGACGGTTCTCTTAAAAAAATTCATCTCAGTTAAAAATGTCAGTTTCTTGTGTGCATTAATTTTGTCACGATAAGCCCATTATAATTGATCACCAGATGCCTTGTGGGAGATAAGAACTCCCTAATTGGAAAAGCTACTGAGTTGAAATCATGCTATGCGACCTTAGCGCAAAATGTCAATGTATTCTATGAATCATTTAGTCCATTACATTAACATTAGCATTAGTTCATTTATTTCAAATAATTAATTTCTTAAAATGGTGGACAAAGAAATACCATTCAGCAAAATATGCAAATACAAGTCGAAATAATCAAACTGGGTTAATAGTGACCAGATTTGTTCATACCTTGTCAGAATGCAGAGACCTTCTCAGTTTCCAAATGTGGATGACCTTCAGTAAACTTAATAATTGAACTAAGGCAGGACCTTTGAATAATTGTTTCCTATAAATGGAAGACTGCAATTTTTTTTCAAATTTCTAAAAAATGTTCACTGTAACATCTATTGTGTTTAAATTTCTATCTATTTCCTTTATTTTACATCAATCAACCAATTAGGGCTGCACAGGTTACATTCAATTAATTTTCTCAGTTTTTTTACATGGAGCTTCCTAGAAAATTGATCCATTATAAAGAATCCTTCAGCTTGAGTGTAGTAGTTGTTCAGATAATATTACCACTGAAATTACATCACAATTGTAACTTTGTTCTTTAGCTTTGGTTACAAAACCTGTTAGAAATGACATTCAGTGTTTGGTTAACGTAAATGAACTAGACACATCATATGAAATTCACCAAGGCTCATTAGACAGCACCTTGCAAACCCCTGACCTCTATCAGCTAGAAAGGCAAGGGCAGCAGATAGATGAGGACACCACCACCTGCAAATTCCCCTCAGAGTTACTCACTATCCTGATGTGCAAATGTACGACAATTCTTTCAATGCCACTGGATCAAAATCCTGGAACTCTAATGGTATTTTTGGTGTACCTACAGTAAGTGAACTTTAGCAATTCAAATAGATTGCTCCTCAACACCTTCAAGAGCAATTAGGTATGAGTAATAAATGCTGGCCAAGCCAGAGACACCCACTTCCCATGAATTGATGAAAGAAAACAATCCTTCCCAGAATTAATGAAGTCATTCAGCTTATAAGCAGCATAACCCAGGTAACGTAGAGACAAAACTATTCAGTCTATTATAATTTAATAGAAAGCAGTGGTCGACTTCTGCAATTTACACTAATGTTTGTCATTTTTAAAAGAGCTGATTGAATGGTTTAACAAAAACCTAAATTCTTAAAAGGAATGAGGCAAAATAAATTACATGATGAACTACATATACGTTTGCATATGGATAACTTGGTTGTAGATGATATTAACTTCATTCCCCAGTCAATTAGAGGAATTCAGTATTAAAACTAACCTAATTAAATGTCAATATCTCATCTTTTAACCTTATTAACACAGTGAATTTAGATAGCAGCTTCAGCATAAATTTAGATGTAGTTTAGCATTAACCTTTGAGAAGGTAATTTTCTTGGAGTTATTTAGAATGAAAACATAGTCCTCTGAAATTGGCAGTTGTGAGCCAGTGTGTTTTTTGAAAACATATTTTATTAATCCTATTTCAGTTTACATTTACTTCAAAGAAAATATCATTGTGTGTAAAAGATATTTCCATCTCTTCAACTTCCCAAGCTCCCTAATTGATCATCACATTCACACTAAATATGAACTCAAATCCTTCTGTTGCTGAAAGAATTCAAATTAATGTATTAATGAAAGCTGCAGATGTTGCATGAGATGGCTATAGTTGCTGTAATTACATTTTAGTTGTATTAGTGCCCTTAAACCTCTCAACAACATGAATAAATGTGATTAGAGTTTAAGAATGAGCACTTAAAGTAATTTGAAATTTGGATCATCTAGTATCTACTGCTTAAAAAAAGATTATCCAAATCAGTAAGGTCTTCAAGATAGTGGGGGAAAATCATTATGTAGTGATCTTTGGGTGTGTGGTTTGTAGGGTGGAACCTGCTTATGCCAGTTCTGGTGCAATAAGTAGTACACAGTTTGAACCTTTTTTTTTTCTTTATTCATTTACGGGATGAGGGCGTCGCTGGCTAGGCAGCATTTATTGCCCATCCCCCCTAATTGCCTGGAGGGCAGTTTAAAATCAACCACATTGCTGTGGGTCTGGAGTCACAGGTAGGCCAGACCAGGTAAGGATGGCAGTTTCCTTCCCTAAAGGACATGAGTGAACCAGATGGGTTTTTCCTGATAATGGGCAATGGACTTATGGTCATCATTAGATTCTTAATTCCAGATACTCATTAAATTCAAATTCCACCATCTGCTGTGGCAGGATTTGAACCTGGGTCACCAGGACGTTATCCGGGTCTCTGGATTAATAGTCCAGCGATAATACCACTAGGCCATTGCCTCCCCATCATTATATATTCTTTTTATTCATTCACAGTATGTGGGCATCACTGGCTAGGCCAGCATTTATTGCCCATCCCTAGTTACCCAAAGGGCGGTTAAGAGTCAACCATATTGCTGTGGGTCTGGAGTCACATATAGGCCAGAGCAGGTAAGGATGGCAGTTTCCTTCCCTAAAGGACATTAGTGAACCAGAATGGAATTTTCCTGACATTTGACAATGGATTCATGGTCATCATTAGACTCTCAATTCCAGATTTTTATTGAATTCAAATTCCACCATCTGCTGTGGTGAGATTCAAACCTGGGTCCCTAGAACATTACTTGGGTGTCTGGATTAACAGTCCAGCGATAACGCCACTAGGCCATTGCCTCCTCTTTACAATTATATTTGCATGATTGTAATATAGGCCAAGCATGTGCCACACTGTTTGCTGCTTCTGTACTCGACAGAGAGTTGAGCAGTGTTTGTGTATCTTATGTTATACAGCCAACTTTCTGTTCTTAAAGGTAGTCTGTCCCTCTTAAAGGGAAAGTGTACTGAATTACAGAAATCTGTAGGTCTGAATGCTATTGCTGCAGTTCTAATCAAGGAAAGATGAACATCAAAGCAGAAAGAGGACTCCAGGATCATTGTAGAAGTATTGGAGGCCTTAGTGGTGGAAATGGATGGGAGGAAGAACACAAGGATTCTACAGGAGACTATCAGGCCTTCAAGGATAACCTTCAGAAAGGATTGGGAACAAATTGCCAACTAAGTTATTTTTCAGCATGTAGAACCATGCACTAGGCAAGAATGCCTCAGCAGTCCGAATGAACTCACACAGATACCCAAGGGCAGTGAATAGATGATAACAGATTGTATTCAATCATCAGAGCACCATTCTTTATTCTGTGTCATACTCCAGGCAACACTGCACACCACCCCATTGTTCACCCAACACCAGTTTCTCTCACTCAGGACTCACACTAAATATGCAAATACACTACCTCATCCTCACACATCCTCAATGCTGCCAGCCTTACATTTTTGGTGATTTAAAAAATCTTCATTTATTCAATGAGCCAACGAGACCACTAGGAATCTTGGTAGCACACAAGCCCATAGCCACGATGACAAACACTTACATGGATTAAAGATCCCATTCCCACAATATGCAGAACCAATGTGGTTTACAAAATACCATGCAATGACTGCCACAAACATTACATTGGACAGACAGGAAGGAAACTAGCCATGAGAATACACAAACATCTGCTAGCAGCAAAACAGCACGATGAACTTTCCTTAATATCTATACATTCAGACAATGAAGGCCATCAGTTTAATTGGGCCAAATTAACCATAGTAGCCCAAGCCAAACATAGACACACATGGGAATTCCTGGAGGCATGGTTCTCCACCCGTAATGCAATCAACAAACATATAGAATTGGACCCCATATACAAACCCATACAGCTCAAAACTGGAAATGACACTACTCACCATAACGGACCAGACAGTATAAATTCTAAGCGGAGTAGAACAACATCATTTCATCGGAGGCCTCACTGATGATATTACCTAGCATGGTGATGAAACGTTTGAACGAAAACAAGCCAGGTCAGTGAGCAAATCAACAACCTTACTTCATTTATTCAGTTTTGATAGACAGATAATGCTATACAATAACTACCATCTGCACTCTCTTTCTCACACTATTGCAGAAAATTGATAACAATGTAGAAACAACCCAGCAGAAGAAAGTAATCTATATTTAAAGAGTCAGGCCATGAACATTTTGTAGAAAGGGTTTACAGGCAATTACGCTGCAGCATTCGTTAGCGTTTTAAGGGGTGGCATAAGTGTGGCGACTCTTTGGGAGATTTCTAAAATTAATGCTTAGTGCACCATCTTCCCTCTTGCTTTACTGGCAGCTCTGCTAATTCTTCACTGGCTCTTTTACCCTCATCTGGGTTATTGTTCTACACATTGGAAACTCCTGTAGGGCAAAATTACAGTACAGTGGATGACAATTAAGAGTAGAAATCTGCAGTGAGATGAAAGGCTGCTTTGATCAGAGAACTGATGTATTGCTTTAAGATTCAAAGAGTGTGCTTGATAATAGTTTAGAAAGTAACATATGTATGTTTGTCTTTGGACCCTCTCATTCCATCAATGTGTGAAGTATGAGAGCTCTGGGCCCTGAATGCCTATATTAACGTTGACTTCCCTGAAAGACATGCTCCTATATTTTGCTCCCTTCACATAATAAGTGGTCCATTTCATTAATTAACATGAAGCGTGCTGAGAGCTTGTGAGAAAACTTACATTGGTGGTTGGTGGCGATATGTACACTGAATCCTTACAAAATTACAAAATCCTTATATGTTTTATCAATCATTGAAATACCCTTGACCCAAACAAAACTATTTACTTTATCTTCAGAATGTGTGCAACAGTAGAGAGGTGTCTGAAATGCATGCACTCAATCACAGAAGAATTGTTTCTTTAGCAACTTGTAATGTGATTCCTCCTGTTCTGTCACTCATCCTTGAATAAACTGAAGCCTCCTCTCTGTCCCTGCAAAGTAGAATTGTCTGGTATTGTGAACCCACTGTCTATCAGAACAAAAGGATTTGAAAGGACTTGTCAGCTTACACAACTGGCAGCCTATTTCCATTCCTGCTTGTCATCCTCTGCCGAGTCCAATGCTGTGGAGCACTGAATGCAATTGTAGTTTGCAAAAGAAGCTCACCTCAGAATAGAAGTTGCAGTTTTCACAGCACATTCTCCAGTAACATTGCTTCCGTAAATTCATCTCATAATCGAGGTGACTGCTGTTCTTTATAGGCTCTTAAATATCAACTAATTTTCTAATTTCAGTAGAACAATTGACATATCGTATATCGTCAGATAAAATTATCTTGGACAGCAATTTTAAATGGGTGAGGAACAACCAGTAAAACAAACATTGAAATAAAACCATAAAGTGCTGGAAATGCTCAACAGATCATGCAGAGCCTGATGTGATAATGATGCAGGGGAAATTGGGTGTAATGGGACAACAAACACACAATGGTTTTTGAGAAAGTGTAAATGGAAACAACAGAATCATTAACAACAGCTGCAATCTGGAAAAGATTGGGACTGTAGTTATGATCTGAAACTGTTCAACTCAAACTAAAAAATTCAACTGAAAGATGAGATGCTGTTCATCAAGCTTCTATCGAGCTTCAGGGGATATTTAAGAGGGCAAAGACTAGTGAGATCAGAATGGGAGCAGGGTGGAGGATTAAAATAACAAGAGACCAGAAACTGGGGCCCAACCTACAGATTGAACAGAAGTACTCTTCAAAGCAAATAAGTTGCTGTTTCACCTGCAATTAGTTTTTGAGACACTAGAAGGTGGAAAGGAAGGAGGTAAAGGAGACAGGAAGGTACTCTGTGAAGTGGAGAGGCAACTGGGAATTTTGAGCAGCAGTCCCATCAGAATGCTTAATATGGCATAGAAAGACATGTTTGGTGGTGAAATCACATTATAGGTAATGGCTATGATACAGGATGGTCTATTGTATGCAGAGCTTGGCAGATGGAAGGCAAGGTCAAGGGAAATGTAATCATGGTTCTGGGAAGCAGGAGAAGGGGTGAGAGCAGAAGTGTGGGAAATGGCCTATACATGGTCAGGAACTCTGCCAATCCTGGACCACAGGCTGTTTAATACATACTTAGAAAGTTTGAAGCCCATGACCAGCCTAATACCCATGTGTTCAAACCACACTGTGATCAAAGTTCAGCAACAACATATGCTAGGAGGCACATTTATTTACGAATTACTTGTGATAATTAAAATAACATAGCTAGAATGATTATGTATCAATGAATAGGTCATAACTGAATGAAATCAAAACTAAATTAATTTATATGGTGACTTGTTTGCATTTGCAAAGTTCTCCTCCTTCATAATTTTGTCTTGCCTAAGCTCCCCAAATCCTGGAATTCCCTTCCTTATACCCTTCTGCCTCTCTACTACTCATTTCTCTTCATTCAACACATCATTTCAATGAATGGCTTGGTTTCATAATGTTCCTGTAAAATACCATTTAATTTTTATTGTTAACAACACTATGTAAATACAAGTTGTTGTTAACTTGGTCTTAACTTACAGGGAACTTAGTATCCATGAATTCTAATCACAGGTTTTGTGCAACAGTCAATAAACAACCTTTATACTGATAGGTTAAAACACGACTGTAAATCTGTTGGATTTGCAAAGGCTGCTTTCTAGAGAAAGCCAGCCAAAGATTGTCCTTTTAATTTTGAACTTGCCAGTTTAAATCTTAAAGCATATTGACCCAATTTACTTGAAGTTGTATCATGACACAGGATACCTACTAAATTTTCAATTTATTCGATTTACGATTGTAGTCCATCATTAGCACTTCTGTAGAGATAAAGACTCTGCCATTTTGGTGTCAGTTGTTGCTCTATTCAGTTAAGATTAACTGGATTAACAATAAAGTGCTGAATGCTAGAAAGTACCAAGGACAAGTGAATATGCAGTAAGATAATGGAATATAATTGATTTCAATACAACAAGCTTTAGTTCATGCTGAGAGTCCATGGTTTAGATTAAATAGTTCTTGCTGCTATATTGCTTGGACATGGGAAATTTAATGATTCACTCTGTGATACATAAAACAGATAAGTAAGTAATTACATACTTCCAATGTTGTATAATGCAAAAGGAACATGAGTTAGATTCGAGTAATTTAAGTACTTATTTATTACTAACAGAATGCTATCACAAGACATGAAGTTGGAATTTGAAATCACTAAGGTGCACCTGTACCAGTACGCTACTCCCATGAAATCATATGAAAGTAGTTTTGTCAAACTAAAGCAGTTTAAGTAATTAAAAAATGATTAAATCCAAACGAAATCAGGAAATTAGACAAAAGGAGTTGGCCAGGAAAAGTCTTAAAGCAAAGAAAGAATATAGAGGTAGCAGCTCAGAGGATGATTTTGATTTCAGTTAAGAATTTGAGTTAATTAAAAATCTACACTTAATGCCTAAATTTACCAAGGATGTAGTCAAAAATTATTTCACCCGATTTGAAAAACTAGCTGGGCAAAGTGGTAAAAGACATTTAGACCTTAATGCTATGAAGTTTTGACTAGTATCGTTATGACTGTGTATGCAAGTTTGTCAGAATAAACTGTAGATTATGAAACTGTTAAAAAATAGTTCAATGCTCATGAGCTCGTCCCTGAAGCTGATTGTTTAAAAATGAGAATGACAATGAGTCTACTTAAACAGACATTTGTAGAATTTGCAAGAGAAAAGGAAATGCTGTGAGATCAGTTATTTTGATCACTGAAGTTAGAGAAAACTTTTGAAAACATTGGGGAAATTATGATTTTGTAAGAATTCAGAAATAGCATTCCTGCAAACCTAAAACTTGTTTAGATGACCATGAAATTTCAAAGATTCAAGAAGCAATGGTTCAGGCAGATACCTATGATACACAGAGATAGGGACATAGGAGTTGGAGTTGGCCATTTAGCTTATCGAGCCTGCTCTGCCATTCAATATGATTATGGTGACAGAACAGTTCAATGCCAGTAACCCACATTACCCCATAACTGTGTATGTCACTTGTAATCAGAAATCTGTTGATCTTTACCTGAAATGTAATGAAAGATTGAGCTTCCAAGTCCTCTGAGGTAGAAAATTCCAAAGGTTCATAACCCGTTGAATAAAGAAGAGTCTTCTAGTCTTGAACTGAAGTGGCATCCCCTCTATTGTTGTTGCTATATAGTTGTGCCCCCTGCTTCTAGACTCCCTGTCCAGGGGAAATATCTTACCTGCATCTACCCTGTTGATACCTTTAAATATTTTATAAGTTTCAATGAGATCAACTCTCAGTCTTCAAAACTCCACAGAACACAAGCCCAGTTTGTCCAATCTCTCTTCATAGGTCAATCCTGCCATATATATATTAATCAATTAAAACCTTCTAACTGATTAAAGATGTAACAGCATCTTAAGTTTGTTTTATACATCCTCATCAATGGTGTGACCCTTTGACAGTTTACTTATAAATTCTGTGTCTGGTACTACCTCTCTCACTAATACCTGAAGAAGGAGCGAGGCTCTGAAAGCTTGTGTTTTCAAATAAATCTGTTGGACTATAACCTGGTGTCATGTGATTTCTAACTTGTCAACATCTAGGTTCCTTTGTACATCTCCACTTTCCTACCTCTTATTATTTAAGAAATATGCTGCACACCTGCTTTCCTAACAAAATGGGTAACTTCACATTTTTCCACATTATACTCCATCTTCAATATTCTTGTTCATTCACGAAGCCTGTCCAAATCTTCTGAAGTTGCTTTATATCTTTCTCACATAACCCATTCCCACTTAGCTTTGTATCACCTGTAAATTTGGAAATATTACATTTGGTCCCCAACTTCAAATCATTGATATCTTTGTCAACAGCTGGGACCCCAAATACTGAACCATGCAATAATCCACTAGTCACAGGCTACTAATGTGAGAATGGCTCATTTAGTCCTGCTCTTTATTTTCTGTCTGTCAGCCAATTATTAATCTATGTCAGTATGTTACCATCTATTCCATGCACTTTAATTTTTCTAACCAACCTCCCGTGGGGGACTTCAATATGGGAGGAGAAGGATTTAAAAGGGACAACTTTTTTGAGGGGCATCTTTTTCCACACAGAGGGTGGTTCGACGGAATGAACTGGCTGATGAAGTCACAGAGGCAGGCACAATTACAACATTTAAAAGACATTTGGACAGGTACATGAAAAAGAAAGGTTGAGAGGGTTATAGGCCAAACACAGGCACATGGGACTAATTTAGTTTGGGAAGATTGGTTGGCATGGACGAGTTGGACTGAAGGGTCTGTTACCATGCTGTATGATTCTGTGATTCAATTTCCCATTCACAAATTCATGCTCACTATGCTCAATCAAATCATCATCAATCACTTGTCTATTTATCCCATCCTTTGTCTGAGATTCTATCATTTGCCCTACCACAATGTAAGGTTAGCAGGTCTGTGTTTCTTTGTTTTCTATTTCACTCCCTTCTTAAATAGTGGGATGACATTTGCTACTTTCAACCTGCAGGAATCATTCCAGAATCTATAGAAATTTTGAAGATAATCACCAATACATCAGTTATCTCTATAGCCATCTCCTTCAACACTGTGGGAGGTAAATCGCTAGGTGCTGGGAATTTATCAATTTTCAGCCACATTAATTTCTCTAGTACAAACATCTTACTGATACTAATTTCTTTCAACTCTTCATTCTTCCTTGTCACTTGGATCTCTAGTTTTGGGAGATTTCTTGTATTATCCTCAGTGTAAACAGACACAAATAAATCATTTCTCTTCTCTGCCACTTTTCAATTGCTCACTGTAAACTGTCCTGATTCTGTTTGTAATGAACCCACATTCATTTTGATCAAGAGCTCCCTTTTTAGGAATGTATTGAAGTTTTTACAGTCCATTTCTATGTTTTCTTGCTAGGTTGCATTCATATTCAATTTTCATTTTCCGTATCAATTCTCAGTCTTCCTTTGTTGCGTTCTGTAAACCTCCTGAGCCACAGAATTACTGCTATTTCTGATAACTTTATAGGCCTTTTCTTTTAATCTTATAGGATTTAAAAAATATATTTTACATATCAACGGGCAGAAGGCATGAAGTAATATACCAACTAATGTGTTTGGTAGCAAAGAGTAACTCATGGAACAAAAACGACAGAGACAGCATGGATAGAAAGTTGGTTGAGTGAAAGAGTTTTGTCAAACAATTATAGTTCAGATTGAAAGAAGGTACACAGTGGTACTTCCTAAGGGCTATTGTTTCTCTAATATTAATATACATTTATTAGAGATGCAAACTTGTGTGTACAAAGCACAATTTTAAAATTCCAGATGCCACTGAACTTGAAAGTGCTGTAAATTATGAGGAACATAGTGATAGTGACTGTAGATAAGCTGGTTGAATGGGTCATGTGAAGCAGATGAAATTTAGTGCAGAGACATGTGAAGTGATACAGTTTGACAAGTAGATTGAGGAGGTACAAAACAAAACAAAATAGTACAATTCTGAAGGGAGTGCAGGAACAGAGAGATCTAGGGATACAAATGCTAATCATCAAAGGTGGCAGGATAAGTTGGCAATGCAGTCAAAAATGCATATGAGCCCTGGATTTATAAACAGAGGCAGAGAACAGAAGTGCAAGGAAATAATGAGTTATATCTGGGCAGAGCAGGGATAGAGAAAGACACTTGGCAGAAGGGTCGAGAACCAGAGGGCACAGATATAAGATAATTGATAAAAGAACCAAAGGTGAAATCTATTTTTTTAACAGAGTGGGTATTTTGATCTGGAATACACTCTCTGAAAGGATTGTGAATGTGAACTAAATTATGGCTTTCAAAACATAATTAGACCAGCACCTTAAGAAATAAAATCTGCAAGTTATGGGCATAGGGAGGGAAGTAGGACTAGCTGAATTACTCTTACAGGGAATTGTGGTCTGGACAGGCTCATTGATCTGTGTGGCAATCATAACACAAGCCATCATTTTGAAAAAAAAAGCATAATTACCAACATATGATCATAAACTGTCATAAGTAACATATTTAGAGAGTCAAGACTGATGTTTGCTTATATTTCCCACAAAACAAGACTCAAGTTCTTTTATGTTCTATATTCTAAGTACTTTTATTCAGTTGTGCAATGTGGGTGTTGCTGGCTGGGTCAGCATTTATGGTCTGAGAGGGTGGTGAGCTGCCTTCTTGAACCACTGCAATCCATCTGCTGTAAGGAATCCACAATGCTTCTAGGGTGTGAATTCCAGGATTTTGACTCAGCAACACTGAGGGAATGGTGACATATTTCCAAGTCAGATGGTGAGTGACTTGGAGGGGAATTTGCAGGTAGTGCTGCTGCCACATATCTGCTGCCCTTGTCCTTCCAGATGGAAGCGGCCATGGGTTTGAAAAGTGCTGTCTAAAGAGCTCTGGTGAATTTCTGCAGTGCATCATGTACATGGTACACACCACTACTACCAAATTTTGATGGTGGAGGGAATGGAAGTTGCTCCAAACATTGGGCTGCTTTGTCCTGGGTAGTGTAAAGCTTCTTGAATGTTGTTGGAGCTGCACTCATCCAGGCTTTCTTGGCTTGTGTCTTATACATGATGGTCTAGCTTTCAGGAGTCAGGAGGTCAGCTACTCACCACAGTATTCCTAGCCTCTGACCTGCTCTTTAGCTACTGTATTTATACTACCAGTCCAGTTGAGTTTCTGCTCAATGGTAATCTCCAGAATGTCGACAGTTGGGAATTCAGTGATGGTAATGCTATTTAATGTCAAAGGGAGGTGGTTATCTTGACTCTCATTGGAGATGGTCATTGCTTGGTATTTGTTTGGCACAAATGTTACTTGCCACTTTTCTACCCAAACCTGAAAACTGTCCAGGGTCTTGTTGATTTTGAACACGGATTGCTTCAGTATTTGAGGAGTCGTGGATAGTGCTGAACATTGTGCAATCATCGGCAAAATCCTCATTTCTGACCTTATGATAGCAGGCATGTCATTGATGAAGTAGCTGAAGATGGTTGGGCCTGGGACACTACCCTGAGGAACTCCTACAGAGATGTCCTGGAGCTGAAATGACTGACCTCCAACAACCACAACCATCTTCCTTTGTGCCAGATTTGAATCCAAGCAGTGGAGAGATTTTTCCCTGATACCTATTGACTCCAGTTTTGCTAGGGCTCCTTGAATCCACATATGGTCAAATATGGCCTTGATATCAAGGACAGTCACACTCACTTCACCTCTGGTTTTTGTGTTAAAGGACATACTCTAACAATTTTCCACATTGTCAGGTAGATGTCAGTGTTGTAGCTGCACTGGAACAGCTTGGCTAGGGGTGCAAAAAGCTCTGGAGCACAACAGTGTTCAGTAGTATTATCAGAATGTTAGGACCCATAGCCTTTGCAGTATCCAGTGCCTCCAGCCATTTCTTGATAATACATGGTATGAATTAAATTGGCTGAATACTGGTATCTGTGTTGCTGTGGTCCTCTGGAGGAAGCAGAAATGGATCATCCAGTCGGTATTTTTGGCTGAAGATTGTTGCAATTGCTTCCTCCTTATCTTTTGCATTAATGTGCTGGGGTCCCCTATAATTGAAGATAGGAACATCTGTGAAGTCTCCTGTTCCGGTGAATTGTTTAATTGTCCACCACCATTCTCGACTTGATGAGGCACTTAGATCTGATCCATTGGTTGTGGGATTGCTTAGCTGTGTCTATCACTTGCTGCTTATGCTGTTTGGTACTCAAGTAGTCCTGTCTGGTAGCTTCATCAGGTTGGCACCTCATTTTTAGGTATGCACAATACTGTTCCTGGCGTACCCTCCTGCACTCTTCATTGAACCAGGAGTGATGGTAAAGTTAGAGTAGGGTATATACTAGGCCATGAGTTTACAAATTGCACTGGACTATGTTTTGGCTGCTGTTAACAGCCCAGAGCATCTCATGGATGCGCAATCTTGAGTATTCAAAGTTTGTCCCGTTTAGCACAATGATAGTGCTACACAACATGAAGTAAGATACTCTCAATGTCAAGGCAGAACTTCTGTTTCTACAAGACTGTGCAATGGTCACTCTTGCCGATACTGTTATGGACATTCTTTCTGTTATACCTATTTCTAAGACTCACCAATCATGATTAAGCTTATACATTTAGTTTACTTATTCCTGATTGCATCTTCCAAGCTTGATCTCCAGGATCAGTATCCGTTGCTTTTGAACCAATTTCTCAGGTGTTCACCAAGATAAATGGCTGGTTTTTATATTTGGGCACAATTTAAAAAAAAGTCATTATTTTACTGATGGGGTTCATTGCTATAACTAATTGTTCCTGCAAAGGTGGAAATGAATAATGTTTTCTCAACTGATTGTCTTCTTGGTCATTACAGAGAGTGTTTAAATAAAAAAAAATATAAAAGGCAAATACATTGCTCTAGGTCTAGATCAGTAAGCTTCATGTATGAGCACTTGGGAGAAAGCACATCCCATGAGTGAGACACCACCAGAATGAGTTTGTATATCTGGGAATGTGGAGCACAGTGGGAATTCAGTGCAGAGGGGTAGAGGTACTTTTTGCTTGTTACTGTTTTGGTTTAGAGTTTGGAAGGACTATATTCCATGGTAACGGGGACCAGGGACCAAGCCCTAGAGTAATTGAAGTCATTTTACATTAAAGATCTTCCAAAAGGTTTAATTTGCAGGAGTCAGTCATGGCAGGAGACTTTGAAGCTCTGTTGTGCTCTTTCTGCTCTATTCGAGAAGACAGGCAGAAATACAGGGCCAGCATGTGTGTAGGTGTAGCTCCTGGAAGCCCCAGGTTTTGGACATTGTGGAGCACCATCAAGATAGAGAGTAGCATTGACAGCACATACAGAGGGGTGGTCACAGGCAAGAAGGGAATAGGTGAACATCAGAGCAAGGGATGCAGATTACTCCACTGGCTATTGCCCTGTAAAACAGATATACCGCTTTGAATATTGATAGGGAAATAGCCCAAATATCTCAGAGGAAAGTAGCAACAGCCAAATTCATTGCACCACTGTTGTCTCTGCTGCACAAAGGAGAAAGAAACAAGTTGGGAATGCAAGAGTTCAAGGGTATTCAACTGTAAGGGGAATGGATAGGCTTTTCTGTGGCTGCAAATGAGATTCCTGGATGGTAAGTTACCTCACTGGTGCTAGGGTCGAGGATGTCAAGGTCGAGTAGACAAAGGACATTCCAGATGGAGAGAGGATGAATAGCCAGTCATTGTGGTAAAAATTGGTACCAACATAGAATTAAAAAAAAGGGTTCATGTCCTAATAGCAGAATGCAAGGAGTGAGGAAGTAAATTAAAAAGTAGGACTTCAGATGTGGTAATTTTAAGATTACTACTGTTCCACATGCTAGTCAAATTAGACTGGGGAGCATGGTGGCAATGTGGTTAGCACTGCTGCTTCACAGTACCAGTCTTGGGTGACTGTGTGGAGTTTGCAAATTCTTCCCATGTTTGTTTGGGTTTCTGCTGTGGGCTCCAGTTTCCTCCCACAGTCTAAAGATAATGTGGAAGTGCCAGTGTTGGACTGGGTTGGACAAGGTCAGATGTCACATGACACCAAGTTGTAGTCCAACACATTTATTTGAAATCACAAGCTTTTGGAGTGCTGCTCCTTCATCACTTTACCTGACGAAGGTGTTGTGTGAGTCCAAAGATGCGCAGGTTAGGTGAATATGGGGTTATGGGTAAAGGGTGGGATGCTCTTTGGAGGGTCAGTGCAGATTCGATGGATGCACTGAATGGCCTCTTTCCACATCGTAAGATTTTGTGATTCTATAAAATAGCAGGATATATTAGATGAATATGTGGCTGAAGAGATGGTGCAAGGGGTAGAATTTCAGAATCCTGGGTTATTGGGACCAGTAAAAACTGAATAGGTTACACTTAGGCAGGACTGAAACGGATGCCCTAGGGGCAGTATTTGCTAGAGTGGTTGGGGAAGCTTTAAACTGAAATGGCAGGGGGGATGGGAACCTTTGCAAGGAGTCAGGGGAAGGGGAATAAAGGACAAGAACAAATGACAAATAGGAGAATGTGATAGGCAGAGAAATCAATTTGCCTGAATAGCTTAGCAAGAAAAACTAAATGTTAGGGAGTGGAACCCATTAATTTGTATTATTTTGAGATAGTATTTGACATCGACATCTGACTCTCATCATATCAGTGCTGATATGAAGGTGGCCAACCAACTTTGAAGTGACTTTATGTAACATGGAAAATCAAAAGAAAAAAAGAATGTATTTGCCACTGAAATTTTTGTCAATATTTACTTCCCATTTCGCTTCTGACCAATGTATTAGAATACCAATGACAAAAATGCAAATATGATTCACTGTTTTACTTTAATATAAAATGTGTTGCACATGAAAATTCCAGAAGCATCTGTATAAAAAGTTATTAAAAAAAACCTCAACAGAACAGTGTTATACATATTTACCTAGTAATCTTTTTACACAACCCAAAACCTAAATTGCACCTGGTGACTTTATACATAATAAACATTCCCAAATGGAACAAAAATATCAGAAACAAAGTTTCATCTAATTACAAGCATTCACAGAAAAAAAAAATCACATTTTTCACTATGAATAATCATATGTACATAGCTATAAGCAGGTCTCATTTTAAGCTAACCTCTGCCAATCCAGGGACCTGAGAGACTTAACACAATATCTACACTGTTATTTTCTGTATATGTTTGGACTTGTTTATCCAACAATTTAAAAACAAATATAGCTGAATCATCAGGGTACAAAAGCACAAGCATTCAGCATTAAACAATTACGTGAAATGGGGTCATTTTCATTCAGAATCTGTGGTCAGCAAATAATTTTAAACATTCTAAGTTCTAGGTTTTGTTTTGTGATTACTGCACCTTTCAAGTGTAAGTGCAACATAATCAGAAATATCACTTAGAATAGTGGCATACTGGGAAATAATTTAACTTAAACACAGGAAGAACATAGTCCACTCTGTCCTATTGGGTCTGCTCAAAATATCTTCAAAAAGTCACTCAGTGGACCAATATGCATATCTGACAATCTGCACTTGGCAAAACGCACATCAGAGAACTTGATTAATTCACAAGGCTGACATTAAAGATAGAATAACATTTTCATAATTGACCAGACAGCTAGGTAGCGGTAAAGAGACACAGACAGGTAGTGGTAAAGAATTATGCTAAGAAACAAAAATATGAAAAGTATCGTTCTGATAAGAATTTGTTAGAAGCTCACAAGAGTTAATTTAAAAAAAAACTTTGTTTTGTACTGGCACCACACACCCCCAAACCTTTTTTTGCCTCAGCTGATATTTTTTCTTTTTTCAAAACAGCAGTTATTAGAGATAATATTCCGTTATATCTTGCAAGTGCTGCTCATTTGAATCTAGACACCAGAATTGGCAATGCACAAAAATATTTTTAACTAGATTCACTGAACATTGACCAGCAACAGGTGAAGGATATAGAAACTAACAGATTTTTCATTTGAAGAGCAATGAAACTTGGAACTGTCTTAGACTGTAAGAGCTCATACTGAACAAAGCAACACATTTTCCCACTGACAAGTAAGTACATCAGGAAGCCATGATGTTGGAGGTGCCAGTGTTAGACTGGGGTGGACAAAGTCAGAAGTCACATGACACCAGGTTATAGTCCAACAGATTTATTTGAAATGACAAGCTTTCAGTGCACTGCTCATTCATTAGGTCCTAATGAAGGAACCATGCTCCATAAGCTTGTGATTTCAAATAAACCTGTTGGACTATAACCCGATGTTGGGTGACTTTTATGTCAGGGAGGAGTGTGGGTGAAAGCCCTTTTTAATCAATTTGATCTAGCTTGGATTGGTTGTGAAAAGTGTTAAGGCCAAAATTAAAAAAAAAATGAATTTACTGCTGCATGCTGGCCAGCTGAACACAACCCAAAATCATTCTCAGGAAATTGACGGCAATAAAAACCGTTTTTTACCACTGAAAAAGCAAATAACATAAAGCAAATAACACTGTGTATTAATGTGGCAAACAAAGAGTAAGACAAACTGCATACAAAATGGTCAATTAGTTTAGGAGCATATGACTAAGGCAAAAAAGGAGAAAAGAAAATACTGCCAGAATGGTAACCAAAGTTTGAAATTATTTCCCAGTACGAAGACAAGCATATCAACTGCCTATTACTTAATGACTAATTTTGTTCTGTTAGACTACCTAAATTATTTTAGTATTGTAGTTATAGTGAAGACCAGGGAAGTGGGACACATTGGACAACTTCGTTCAAAGAATCATCATAGAGACAATGGGCTGAATGACTTCCTGTGTTGTAATTCTATGGCTGATTTAGATCCTAATGGGGATAGATATGATTTACAGTCACCCCAAAATAGGGGATTAGTGAAACTGAAAAAAGTGGGATAGTGTTTAGCTTCAGCACACTAGATCCAGCTGTACAACTGTTCTTTTTCAAAGATGGAAAATGAACAATGCAATTTGATATAGTACTGCCCTGCCCTATTCTGGCTAAGAATGACCTGTTATAATAATGTGTATTATTGTCATACTCAGCATTGTTTATGCTGCAAAATAAAACATTTGAGGAATAGATAAGATTTAAAAGACTGCAAATACTGGCTAACCAAAATAAAAACAGGAAATGGCAGAATTATACAGCAGGTCTTCAGCATCTGAAAAACTTTTTTTCTAATGTATAAGCATTTACAGTTTTTATTTCAGGAGTGTGATTCAATTAAGGTCTACTTTGAAATTCAGGCTTTCAGCTTTTCCTACTGGAGTTAAGAAGCATTTGACTTTCAACATTTAGCCATTTTAAACATTTTAAAACACAATGTGCCTGCGCACATCAGTCAAAGCAAGCTTTGAACTTCCTACAATTTAAAAGTTTATTGCGACAAATTGAAAATTTCAGAAATAAAAATGTTTAATTATAATTTGTGGTCAGACCTTTTCAATTTTAGGCACAAATTCAAAAGCAAATCTAAAGAAAAGTGGGATATAGAAAATTTAAAACAAAAAAGTCTGTCCTGGGGATATACGACACATTATACTGTAAATGTATCTTTATACACAGGTAAACGACAGCATCACAACTCCAGGATGCATCAAAACTTGCTTCCCATCTCTCTAATAAGGTACCCTTTTGGTGGAAGAAAAGGGGCTAGATTTAATATTAATGTCATATTCAGAGCATATTCAGATGTTGGTTTAATTATCAAATATTGTATGGTGTAATAGTTTATTACTTCCAAGTAAAAACTCAATTTTTGAACATTTGTTTCCCCAATAGAGATCGCTTCTGGTTGACAACTGCTTTCATTTCACAAACTTACTAGATACAACTATTACAGATTCTTCACTTCAGAGTTTAATCTTTCACAAAAAGTCTCAAGTTCTTTTATGCAGTTGCTTGCCTCAGGAGGGATTGGTTCAGTTACTGATGTCTTCCATACATGTAGGGTCTCCAGGGCTCCTTTAGGATTACTCGGAGCCAGGTCGTAAACTGCATAAACTGCTGATAACTGTACAGGCCATGGGACACCTGAAAATATAGTAATCAGAAACCATGATCACAAACTGCTCAATACAAAACATAGAAAACATATTGTCTGTTCAAAACATCAGAGACAGGACATATCTTCTTCTTTCCAGAATTAAGAAAGACCAGTGACTTTGAACAAGATCATTTTCCTGCATATCATGCTATGAAATCAAGTATTGTTAAATACTCATTAGATGCAGGCACAGGACATCCAGATACTCCATCAGCTCTACGAAAAGTTGGCTTCAGCACTGCTCAGTCCCACATTCTTTATTAAATCAAATTTACATTCTAGGTGGTGAAAAGATCTTCCTTAAATCACCCAGCTTTCTACTAACTAGGTTTGATAGTTTATGAATAAGAAAGGAAACTGAACATCAGAAACAGGAACAGGAGCAAGCTATCTAACTCTGTGGGCATGCTTTGCAATTCAAAAAGATCATGGCTTATCTGATTGCGGCCTTGAACTTGCCTGGCTCCATAACTCTCAATTCCCTTGAAGATCAAAAGTCTAAGCAACAAAGCCTTGAATGTTTGATCCAGCCTCAGCTGCTTTCTGGAGTACAGAATTACAGACTAATCATCCTGTGATAAAATAAGTTTCTCCACTTCATCTTAAAAATGCAGATCCCTTATTTTGAAACAATGCTGTATGGTTCTAGGTTCCCCCAAAGAAGAAAGTAAACTTTCAGCATCTATCCAATTGAACCTCCTTAGAATATTATGTTCTTCAATAAGATCTCCTCAATATTTCCAATCAACCTGACAAACCTTCCCTCAAAACAAACTCTTCATCTCAGGAATAAATCTAGTGATCCTGCTCTGAAATCTTTCCAATCGAAGTATTTCTCTCCTTAAATAATACACTCCTGTGGGTCATACCTTGAATAGGTGCAGCAGCAAGAAAACAGCCCCTGGAACAGGGTGAGCAGTGAGCCCCAGTAGTGAGTCCAAGGTGGAGACAATCCTAGAACTTACCTTAGAGCAGCTGAGTGCTGGTATGGAGTGGACTGGGGCTTGGAGTGGAGCAGGGACGGCTGTTGGACTGGCGTCTAGCGCGGGCAGTCTGACCGCGTGCGGCGGCCCTAAGCTGAACTGCTACAATATAATGTCCATTTGAAATTTCTTACCTTACTTTAATGTCAACCCTTTAATGATATCCTATTTTTAAACTTATTTTTCAACTCTGTAAAGTAATGTAACTACTTTTATTCCTCTGCTGAATCCAAGGACTGTACCTAGGTACTTGTACCTAAGATGTCACTATAAGGAGGCAGACATTGTAAAAACTTTTCACTGTACTCCTGCATTGGAGTACACGTGACAATAAAAGGATATTCTATATTCTAAACCTGCCCACTTTTATACTTCAGTTCTCTTGCAATAAAGGCTAACATTCCATTTGCTTTCCTAATTACTTGCTTTATCTACATGGTATCTTTTGATTCATGTGTGAGGGCACACAAATCTTTCTCTCCATTTAAATAATATGCTGTTTGTCTAATCTTTCCATCAAATTGGGCAAACACTAATTTTACTACATTTTATTACACCTGCCAATTCTACTGTCTAATTTTGTTGACCAATCTTCTTCCCTTTGCTGACTGTATATCCTCAAGACTTCTTGTCCTACTTATATTTGTATCATCAGCAAATTTGGCTAGATTGGAAAAACTAAGTTGCAGGAAAAGCTCAGCAGGTCTAGCAGCACCTGTGAAGGAGAAAACAGAGTTAACGTTTCAGGACCAGTGACCCTTCCTCAGAACTCCATTCTGAGGAAGGGTCACCGGACCTGAAACGTTAACTCTGTTTTCTCCTTCACAGGTGCTGCCAGAGATGCTGAGCTTTTCCTGCAACTTAGTTTTTGTTCCTGATTTACAGCACCCACAGTACTTTTGGTTTTTGTTTGGCTACAATACAGCTGGTTCTTCATTTAACAGTCCAGAGATGTGCAGGTTAGCTGAATTGGCCATGCTAAATTGCCCATAGCGTCCAGCGATATGCAGGCTAGGTGGATTAGCCATGGGAAATGCAGAGTTACACAGATAGGGTAGAGGGGCAGGTCTGGGTGAGATGCTCTTTGGAGGTTTGGTGTGGATTCGATGGGCCAAATGGCTTGCTTCTACACTGTAGGGATTCTATGATTACTTCCTTTCTCTCTGTTTGATTATATTATTATTTTCTAAATGGTGCAATGAACAGGTGTGACAAATCGATGAAGAACGTAACAATGAAATATGAATAACAACAATATGAACAATTCTGTTAATTAGAATGAATTTAAAATAACAACCCAAAACTACTTGGGTCTGTTGCACACGAAAACCTATTTATATACTTGCTGCCCAAAGTCATACGTGGAGAAATTTTAAATTCAAGTTCTGAGGTTGTCTAGTTAGTGACCAAGTTTTCTCAGCTTGGCGCTTAACTGTCAATTATCATCTAACTGATGCATTCTCCCTAACAACGCCCCTACCAATGAGTTCACTTTATAATCAGTCAGTAATCTTCTTCAATTTACATGGTAAAGCTTGTAAATTATCCAATTGAGTAAATGATGAAAATGCTTCAATTAAGTGCCTTTTCTCAGCTATCCTCAAATTTTGTACCACTAATCACCTAGTTGGATATTTATCTTTTATTGTTAGGCTGTTCAGTCTCTCTCTATCTCTCCGGATCTGGCAATGGGTTTGCCACTGATGTGTAAAATAAAGTTACCTGACAGCTACCCAAATTATGCTCCTTTCCTTCTGTTTATCAAGATTCTGACTAACTTTTCTACTTACTACATCTTCAGCCATTTGTTTTCATGAATGCAGTTTCAGCATGAGATCTCCTGAAAAGTCTAATTTTCCCTTCAGTTAAAGATTTTAGTCTTTCTTTCATTTTTCAGTCATTCTAGATTATGTTTTCTTATTTTCAGGATTGTAATTTCCCCTCAAAAGCTGATTTCATGACCGTTTATCTTCATTTTATTCTTTTTTCATGGTACATGGGCACCACTGGCAATTTTTACCAATTCCTAATAACCACTGAACTGAGTGGCGTGCTAAGCCATTGCTGTGGATTTTGAGTCACGTTCAAGCTGGACCAAATAAGGACGGCAGATTTCCTTCCCTAGAGGACACCAGTGAATCAAACTGATTGCTGAAAAAACCGATGTCAATTCTCATTGTCAAAATTAATGAAACTAACTTTATAATCCACATTTATGAACTGAACTACAATTTCAGCAGGTACCATTGAGAGATTAAGTCCATATCCCCAGAGAATTAGATTGGGCTTCCAGATTACTACTTAGTGATATTACTATGACCACAACATCCCTGCACACCTTCCAATGGCTTTTCCCTGGTTCATCTCCAGGCCCAGACTTAACCTGTTTATATGAAACTTGTTCAGTCGATCATCATCTCTCTTTACCCATCCTTGCCTTTTATTCCATCATGTGAAAGTTAATTCATCCGTCAGTTTCTATTACTGATCAATGGTCAAATCCAAGATTTTAACTTCACTTTTTTTCCTTTACTGACAGTTCAGGCTGACTAAGCTTCCCAGAATGTTCTGTTGTTAATTCAAATTGCTATCAGACTGAATGCTTTTCACTAGAAAGGAGAAAAATCTAGTTTAATCTGGAGTTTATGATGAATGCACACTTTCAAAGATAATACTCTCTCAGCCTAAATTGATAATTACAGCAGAAGACTGAAATTCAACTCACTGCCTTCTGACAAGGCAGAATGAAGAAATAACCCTTTAGAACGGAGACGGGAAGGAACTTCTTCAGCCAGAGGATGTTAATCTGGGGAACCCATCGCCAGAGGGCTGTGGAGGCCACAGTCATTGAGTGTATTTAAGACAGAGATAGATAGGTTCTTGATTGGTAAGGGGATTGAGGGCTATGGTTAGAAGGCAGGAGAATGGGATTAAGAAACATATCAGTCATGGTCGAATGGCACAGCAGACTCGATAGGCCGAACAGCCTAATTCTGCTCGCACAACTTATGCTCTTATGGACAGTGTCAATTCCAGAAAATACTGATTTCTTGGAGGAAGTCTTCACTGAAGAGGCTAATCTTGGGCAAACTGCATGGTATTTTGGATCCATAGCTCAAAATACAGAATCCAATGGGCCTCCAGCTGTAGGATTTGCAGGTGAGGGGGCTTGTACAGGTGCCCAGATGATCTTCCCATCAAATTTACACCCGCTTCTGACTTGCTCACTATTTTACAAAGTGTGGGCAAGTACATACAAAAATTAGGAGCACAAGTAGGCCACTCCAATGAAAACATGGCTGATTGGATTTCTCCACAGTCCTGCACCTCCCTCACCTCTGACCCACCCACCACCAACCCCAATAGCATTCAACCTCATGCTTGTAAAGAATCTATGTGCATCTTTAAAAATATTCAAAGACTCTGCTTCAATGCCTTTTATCAAATAGAGCTCCAAAAGCTCAGGTCTTTCTGGGGCGGAAAAGCTTTCTCAACTCTGTCTTCAAATCCCCAATTTTGAAACAATGACCACTAATTCTAGATTCTCCCACAACATGAAGCATCCTTTCTACATCCACATTGTCAACACCTAAAGATCTTATATGTTTCAATCAAGTCACCTCTTACTCTTGTAATCTCTAGTATGTCCAATGCTCAGTATGTCCAATGTTTCCTCACAAGACAACTCACCCATACCAGGAATGGTTTAGCAGACCTTCTCTGAACTGCTTCTAATGCATTCTTCCTTAAATAAAGGTGACCAATATTGCACATATTCTGCTTTTACTCAATATCCATAGTAAACTGGTGGGTACCTAACAGCATTTGTGGAGGGAGAAACAGAATTAACAGTGAATCCAAAATGACTCTCCTTCAGAACCTAGTGCCAAAAAATAAAGTTTCCAGAGTGAGAAGGGAGCTGGAGAAGAATTAAGGCATGGACTGAGAGGCCAACACAACCAAAGATGGTGTGACATCACTACTGTAGGGAAAGCAGCTGATGGCGAGAATGTTTGGTCACTATTTCTAATCTTCAAATATTGGGAATTTAGTTTGTGTTTAAATTTATATTTGGTTTTCACTCTCCTTGTTTGAGAAATAGTTCATTAAGTTTCATAGCAAGTTGATACAGAGTCTAAAGGGTAACAAATAGTTTTTAAAATTCAGGACAGTTGATCAGAAAGGCCAAGTGGAGTGCGTGAAGTCATGGACATACCATGTGTCCCAGACCAAACGTCTGCAGGAAGTGTTACTGTTGCACGACTTCAGCTCTAGCTTTCTGAACTTGAATAGCGGATAAAGTCACTGTTGTGGATCTGTGAGGCAGAGGACTACATGGATAGCACATATAAAGAGGTGGTTACACTGTAGATTAGAAGCATACTAGTTGAGAGGGAATGGATAACTACGATGCAATCTAAGAAAACTATTTAGGTAGTGCAGGAGTTCCTGAGTCTATCTTGCTTGCTAGTTGCTATTCTACTTTGAAAACGGTTTAGAACCACAGGTTCTCAAAGGAATGCAAACAAAGCCAAGCCTATGGCACCATGTGAGAGTCAGCAGTAAAGGAGAGGAAGAAGGAAAATGGAAGAACATTAGTTATACAAGACTGCATAGTCAGGAATCAAGCAGGCATTTCTATGGTACGAAATGCGATTCCAAGATGGTGCACTGTCCCCCTGGCGCCAGGATCAAGGATATTCTTCTGGGGGCTTTGAAGAGTGACATTAGCCAGAAGTTCTCATCCACACTGGTGCAAACATGGTAGGAAGAGGAATGAGGTCCTGAAATCGCATCTCAGGACGTTAGGAAGGAAATTAAAAACAGTACCTTAAATATCCCAGGATTACACCCAGTGCTGACCGTCAGGAATGCAAAAGAATACTTTGCAGCTCCAACAACGCTTAAGAAGCTTGACACCAGCCAGGACAAAGCAGCCCATTTGATTGGCAACACATCCACGAATATTCACTCTACCATGACATTCAGAAGCATTAGTGTGTACTACCTTCAATGTGCACTGCAGAGGTTCACCAAATGTCCTGACACAGCAACTTCCACTATGACCAGTACCATTTAGAAGGAAAAGGGCAACCAGATATATAGCAACACCACCTGCAAGATTCTTTCCATGCCATTCACCATCCTAAGTTGGAAACATAATCACTGTTCTTTCATTGTTGCTCATTAAAAATCCTTCACTTCCTCTCCTGATGGGGTTATGGTTTATGCAGTGGTTCAAGAAGGCAGCTCATCACACCCTCTCAAAGGTAACTAGCAACAGGCAACATATGCCGATCTAGCCAGTGACACACATGTCCCACAAGTGAAGTAATATGCTTGCCCCCTTTGATGAGTCTAGAAACGGTGGAAAAACCTAAAAATGAGGGTGATGGCACTTTGATCCAACATAAGGAAGAAGTATTTTACCAAATCTTTGAAATCCTCTATCACAGAGAGCTGTGGAAGCTCAGTCTTTGAGTATGTTTAAGGTAAAGAGTGACAGATTTCTGATTAACTGGAGCACATGGAGTTATGGGGATGGGCTCGGTAAAAGACATTGAAGTGTTAGATTGGCCATGATTGTATTGAATTGTGGGGCTGCCTCGATGGTCTAAATGGCTCAGTCCTGTTCTCATGTTTTCCTTTCATCAAACCATATTAATTTGGCTTGGTTGCCTTGAAAATTTTTTAAGTACCCAGATAAACATCCTTAGTAACAGTTTACAATGTCATAGGTAAGACAATAGAATCTAACTGGCCTGTTATTTTCTGCTCTCTGTCACCCTCCCTTTTATGAGCAGTTGTCTAGGACAGTTCTCCCACCAAGCCCCAACTGAAGTCCTCATGTAGCCAAACAGAGTAGCCAACTCTGAAGTTACTAATGAACATGATTGGCTGGCAGCTTCGGTGATGGTAGCCCTACTCATGCGAATGGTAAAAATCTCACTTCCAACCAGTGAACTGTTATTACATAGGTGGTAAGTACTGAGGGATAGTCCTGATCAGCGACAATGTGTTCCTCAACAATTTCTGACAGCTCAACTTTTCCAGTGGTGGGATAGGAAATATTCTGTGCTAAAGTCTTTTTTGATAAATAAAATGTGAAATTTTGTCTGCTTTTGCCATCAACCCAGAAAGAATATTGTGCAACAATTCAGCAAACAAGGTCAAATGATTAAAGTGAATTTAAATCTATGACTGATCATACTGATCACATTGAAAGCTTCACTTTTAAAAGCAAGTTTGTCTATTAACAATTTAGTAAACAGATCTCTGCACTAAATACAAAATGCGGTGGAATGGTGATAGCAATCCAGAACCCAAGGCTATTATTCTGGGACATGGATTTGAAGCCAAACCATGGCAGCTGGTGGAATTTGAATTCAATAAAATCTGGAAATATATCAAGCTAGTCCACTGGTGACCATGCAACCACTGTTGACTGTCATAAGTACCCAATCTTGTTCACTAATATTCTTCAGGGAAATAAATCTGTCATCTTTACACAGTCTGACCTGCAGCAACGTGGCCAACACTTCACTGCTCTCTGGTCAATTAAGGATGGGCAATAAATGCTGGCCTAGCCAGACACATGACAGAAGAAAGAAAAGTCTCAAAGTCACCTGAGTTAAGTGTTTTATGGGATTCATAATTTAAGCAAAACGTTCCTTGGACTGAAATATTCGTGTACACTTACCTTCTTGAAAAGCCTGTTGGAGAAACTGGTTCATCACTGCAGCCATGTTTCTCACAGCAACTAAAGATTCTTTCTTCAGTCCTTGCTGTCCCAGGTATCCTTATAATTAAATAAAACCCAGTTAAACATAAATATTTGTGAGCACAATTCTGTACTGTCTTACAGAATGCTTATAACATTAAAAAATTCAATGTTCAAAACCAAAACAGAATAATTGCTTATCTCAACCCCATTCGCCTGCCAAGAATCTCTTGAAAACATGGGTCCTATTTCTGACTTACAGAATGCGAACATTGCAATTCCCCTCAGCAAAGAGGATGTGCATCAGTTTGCACGCAGAACCAGCAGACACACGGAGTAACGGCTGGTCCACACCAATAGTGATGAAATGAATGAAACAGAGCAAAGCGTCAACACAGGGCCATCATTCACAATAATAACCCACCAGCGGCACAGCCTGCCAGCTCTAAATATACACTACGTACTTTGCTGTATTGCTGCAAGAACACGATAACAGAAGAACAATATAAAAGCACCAAAATAAAAGAAAATAGTCCACTCTTAGTTATTCATACTGAAATGGACAGAAATAAATGTCAACGATGACAGTTAACACTTTTTCTTTACTCACTGGAACCTTATGCAATAATCTACGAGGGGATTTTTTTGTTATCTAAAACATTCTTTAAATGGACCACAAATGCAGTTCTAATAGCAATAAAGTGGATAAAAATGTTCATTGCTATAAAGTGCAAGAAAATACTAAGAATGTTGGAAATGTGGACAAAAAAGTAAATGCTGGAAGTACTCAGGACAGGCAGCATCCTTGGAGAAAGAGTGTAAATTTCAGGTTATGATCTTTATCAGTAAAGAACAATACAGTTCATTAGCAAAAAGTTAGAGATTTAGCAGTTTATGTGCAAATGGAAAAACACGGAAAGAAAAGGGTGAGAGAAGGAAGTAACCTAAGGGGAGGCCTTTGATAAGAGTTGAAATCAGGAGAGGGTAACTTACAAGAAAGGTCGTAGTGCAAGGAAAAAAGGGTCATAATGGAGGATAAACAAAAAGGTCTGGAAGAAACTGTGAAGGCAATACCAGATTAATTGCTAATCACTTGCTTGACACAGCAATAATGACGCTAAACTCAATGCTGAGGTCGGAAGGTTATGACTTTACAATCACTTTTGTCCCACACCCCATTACAGAGGCCTTGCTTTTGTTCCTTTCTTTCTCTACATCTCCCACACTTCAACTGCCTCTAATCTGTTATATCACTAAGTTCATCCAGTTCCAATAAAATGTCATCTCTCTCAACATCCGTAACCTGATCCGTTTAGAGTTTCCAGTATTTCCACTGTTGGTTTAAGGGCAGCAGAACACAGCTACTAATTGCAGTCTTGTGGGTTTTTCCCAAATAAAAACCACAAGTATATTCCAGATTGTGTTAAAGAAAATGGAAACTTTAGGTTTAATAAAAATTATGAAAGTTCAAGTGCTCTTTTTACAGAAATAAATATTCAAAGCTTCTTGCTTATTATTCTCAATAGTGGAAGTTGTCAATGGAAGGTATATAAGACTATAGACATTGGAGTAGAATTAGGCCATTTGGCCCACTGAGTCTGCTCCTCCATTCAACCATGGATGATATTCCCATTCTCCTGCCTTCTTCCTATAACCCTTGAATCCCTTACCAATCAAGAGCCTCTATAAAAAACAAACCTGCAAGAGCTGCAGATGCAGTAAATCAGAAACAAAAATGCAAATTACTGGAAAAGCTCGGCAAGTCTGGCAGTTTACAGTTAACATTTTGGGTCGAGTGACCCTTCCAAGTACCTTGCCCCTAAACCACGAGGCTGTTCTCTTAAATAAGAGCCTCCTGTGCGGCACCTTGCCAAAAGCCAATTGAAAATCCAAACAGATCATGTCCACGGCATGTCCTTCGTCTAACTCGCTTGTTACCTCCTCAAAGAATTCTGACAGATTTGTCAGGCATGACCGCCCCTTGACAAGTTGTGCTGACTCAGTCCTATTTTACCATATACTTCCAAGTAGTCTGCAATCTCATCCTTAATAATGGACTCTGAAATCTTAACGACCAAGGTTAGGCTGACTGGCTTATAGTTTCCAGTCTTCTGACTCTCTCCCTTCTTAAACAAGGGTGTTACATTAGTCATTTTCCAATTCTCTGGAATTCTTCCAGACTCCAGTGATTTCTAAAAAATCTTCACCTCTACAATCTCCTCAGCTATTTCCTTCAGAACTCTGGGGTGTAGTCCATCTGGTCCAGATGATTTATCCACCTTCAGACCTCTCAGCTTCCCAACACCTTCTCCTTAATGACGGACACCACGCTTACCCTCTGCCCCTGACTGTCCTGAAGTTCTGATATGCTGCTGGTGTCTTCCACCATGAAAACTGATGCAAAGTACCTCTTCATTTCCTCTGCCACTTCTTGGTTCCCCAACCACACTTTCCAGTGGTCCAACCTTGCCTCTGTTACATTTTAGACACCGAGAAAAACTCTTGCAACCTTCTTGTATATTACTAGCTAGCGTACTCTCATATTTCATCTTCTCCCCCTCCGCTCTCCCATTGCATTTTTAGTTATCCTCTGCTGGTTTTTAAAGGCTTCCCAATCCCTTGACTACCCACTAATCTTCACTACATTGTATACTTTTTCTCTTGCTTTTTTGCTGTCCCTGACTTCGCTTGTCAGCCATGGTTACCTCATCCTTCCCTTAGAATGTTTCTTCTTCCTTTGGATGGATTTCTGCTGGGCCTCCCGAATCACTCTCAGAAACTTCTGCCATTGCTGCTCTACCATCTATCTTGCTGGGCTTCCCTTCAAATCAACTCTGGCTAGCTCCTCCCTCATGTCTTTGTAGTTAACTTTAATCAAGTGTAATACTGTTACAACTGATTGCAGCTTCTCCATCTCAAACTGCAGGGTGAATTCTATCATATTATGATCACTGCCCCTAGGGGTTCCTTTATCTTCAGGCCCCTAATCAAGATTGCCTCATTACACATCACTAAATCCAGAACTGCCTATTCCCTAGAGCGCTCTACAACAAGCTGCTCCAAAGTACCATCTCATGAACAGTCCACAGATTACTTTTCTTGGGTTCTGCTACCAACCTGGTTTTCCCAGTCTACCTGCATGCTGAAATGCCCCACGATTATTGAAATAGTGCCTTTCTTATACAGCGTTTCCATTTCTTGATTTATTTTCTTCTCCACGTCCTGACTAATGTTATGAGGCCTGTACACAACTCCTGTCAGCATCTTTTCTCCTTTACGGTTCATCAACTCTACCCACACAGATTATATGCCTTCTAATTCTATATCACTTCTTGTCATTGATTTAATTTTATTTCTTACTAACAAGGCAACATTGTCCCCTTTGTCCTTAAATTGTGCTGAACAAAGAGACTCTGGAGTGCAGGTTCATAGTTCCTTGAAAGTGGAGTCACAGGTAGATAGGACACTGAAGGCGGCATTTGGTATGCTTGCCGTTATTGGTCAGTGCATTAAGTATAAGAGTTGGGAGGTCATGTTGTGGCTGTTCAGAACATTGGTTAGGCCACTATTGGAGTACTGCGTGTCATTCTGGTCTCCCTGCTATAGGATGGATGTTGTGAAACTTGAAAGGGTTCAGAAAAGATTTACAAAGATGTTGCCAGGGTTGGAGGGTTTGAGCTTTAGGGAGAGGCTGAATAGACTGGGGCTATTTTCCCTGGAGTGTCGGAGGCAGAGGGGTGACCTTATAGAGGTTTATAAAATTATGAGGGGCATGGATAGGGTAAATACTCAAGGTCTTTTCTCTCGGTTGGGAGTGCGGGGAGTCCAAAAGTACAGGGCATAGGTTTAAGGTGAGAAGGGAAAGATTTAAAAAGGGACCTAAGGGGCAATGTTTTTATGCAGAGGGTGGTTACTGTATGGAATGAGCTGCCGGAAGTAGTGGTGGAAGCTTGTAGAATTACAACATTTAAAAGGCATCTGGATGGGTATACGAATAGGAAGGGTTTAGAGGAATATGAGTCAAATGCTGGCAAATGGGACTATATTTATTTAGGATATCTGGTCGGCATGGACAAGTTGGGCCGAAGGGTCTGTTTCTGTGCTATATATCTTTATGACACTATGCCTGTCCTTTTGATTGGATGTCTATCCTTGGATATTTAGTTCCCAGCCCTGATCCCCTTGCAGCCACATCTGTGTGATCCCCACACATCGCACCTGCCACCTTGAATCTGCGCTACAACCTCATTTACCATGTTTCATTTACTCTGTGCATTAAAGTACAACAGCTGTGTTGACTGTCCCCCTTCTTATAATTGTTCCCTTATCTGCTGTGTCTGAAATTAGATTTCTGAACCTTTCCATCTTCTCTGTCCTATTACTTGTTCTGGAAACTGTAATAACCTCTGCTGAGCCCTTTCCCCCTTTAACTATTTCCATAATTTTGCATGCAACTGACTCTTTAATCTTGCTGACCTATGCCATTTTGCTCTTGGCTCAGTTAGTACTCCAGAGGTTACTATCTTTTTAGTTTTGCTTTCTAATTTAGCCCCCAACTGCTCATATGCCCTCAGCAGAACCTCTTTCCTCTTTCTACTTTTATCATCGATACCTACATGGATCAAGACAATTGTATCTTCCCCCAGCCATTCAAAAGTTCCTCTGCAGCCCGCATGAGATTTCCTGAACCCAGGCAAGCAACACAGCCTTCGGGACGATCGATTCTGGCCACAGAGAACAGTGTCTATTCCCTTGACTATACTATCCCTGATTACATTTACATTTCTCTTTTCTCCCTCCTCTTGAACAGCTCCCTGTACCACAGTGCTATGGTCAGTTTGTCCCTACAGCCCCACTCCCAATCACACAGGGAGCAACAATCTCAAATCTTTTGGAGAAGCTCAGAGGCTGAGGCTCTTTCAGCACTACCTCCTGGATTCCTCCACCTGCCTCACGCACAGTCACACCCTCTTGTCCCTGACCAAATTACACAGCACCCAGGTAACTCTCCCACTCCCTGACATGTTACAGTGTTGGAAGCTCAAACTGCAGCTCACCATGTCTGAGCCAGAGTTGCTCAATGAAGTAACACTTGCAACCGATATGGTCAGTAGGAACCACAATGGGTCCACCAGGTTCCACAGTGTGCAGGTACAACAGATCGCTGGACGTGGCATCTCTATTGTATCATTCTTAATTTGGTTTTTAAAAATTTTGTAATGGCTTCTTAGTTTGTAGCTTGTAAATATTTCCCCAATTTACCTTCAACTGAAAGAAACCTGTTATAGACAGTCAAATTTGTAGCTGTTGCCAACCAATGAACTTACGGTTTACCTGTGATGTTATACTTTTGTGCTGGGCCCCTAATCCTGGCCTTCAACTTATCTTGTTAAAAAATGATTTTTCTTCATGACCGTGTGACACTTACAGCACAACACTGATAGACAGTTTTTGTTGTATTACTCAAATGATTTTCTTTTCTTTACATTTGAGAAAAAAAGTTCCTTTGCATGAATAACAACTTTTGAAAATTGGTTTGGACATTTTCCTTTGTTGAAAAAGCTACCCAATGAATTTTCTAAAAGATTAAATAGACTTCCATAACCTACTGCCCTACAAAGTAGAGTTGATGTGCAAACAAGATATATGTTGCAAAACAAAACAGGGGTGAAGGGTTGCTTTCAATTTAACACAATGTTTTCCTTACAAAATCAGAGGTTTAAAAAGTAAATGCTACATGTGGCATTATCTGTACTTCATACTTCACAGGATCTTCAGCTAAATATAGTTTGCCGTAATCAAGTTAATTACCAATAAGTCTCATGACGCCTGCAACCGTGGCATCCGGAATATTTGGAATATTTGCCTGGCCTCTTCTGCGCTTCATCCATTTATCCATTACAGGCCATACCTCTGTCCTAAAAGAAAAAAAAGCAGAGAAGTCAACAATAATCAAAGAAGCGGAATATACGAGGTTGCAGGCTTGCTCGCTGAGCCGGTGTGTTTGAATGCAGATGTTTCGTCACCCTGCTAGGTAACATCATCAGTGCACCTCCTGTGAAGCATTGGTGTTCTGTCCCACTTGCTATTTATGCGCCTCGGTTTGCTGGTGTGGTTGGCATCAATTCTGGTTCTGTTTTTCAGTAGCTTATATATCAGGTCCAGTTCAAGGTGTTTGTTGATGGAGTGCCGGTTGGAATGCCAGGCCTCCAGGAATTCACTGGCATGTCTCTGTTTGGCTTGTGCTATTATGGATGTGTTGTCCCAATTTCTGTCCTTCCTTGTCCGTGTATTGAAACCAGTGAGAATTGGTCGTGTCTCTTGGTGGCTAGTTGGTGTTTGTGTATCCTAATTGTCAGTTTTCTTCCAGTTTGGCCTATGTAATGTTTCTCTCAGTCCTTGCACGGTACTTTGTATATATGAGAAACATTACATATTTGAATCATTTAAATAGATACACGGTTATTTTAGAATCAACAGATTAGTCTAAGCATATCTCTGAATTACCTTATGAAGGAGTTGTGCGTCCATGACCATGGTTGTTGAGAACACAGCAAATCTATGGCATAAATCAGTTCCCACATATCACCATTAAAATCCATTCCATATTCATTACTTTTTCGGAATCCAACTTTAGGACTCTGCTGCATGGCAATAAGGAAACTTGAAACCAAAGAACTAATGTCTAGAGGTGGATTCTGAAAATCAAATAATTACACATGAAAAATGAATATCTCCTTATGTAGAAGATACAACTTCATCAACGATCTCTACAAAAAAAATGGGCAAGCAGTGAACAAATCATTATGACTTCAGCTCTCAACTGAATTCTAACAAACAAATTAGGTAAAATTTTCATTTTCTGTTGCGAGAACATTTAAAGATCATTTGTGGATTCCCTCTGTTTTAATTATAAAAATGACATTGTAACCTGGTGAAGGGAAAAGAGGAGGAGCTCATATAGTATGTACTAGGAACTTTCTTTATCAAAGCATTTCTATCTCAGCAAGCAAGGAAGCAGTGCTGGTTATAATTCTGGGGAAAGAGTAATTGATATCTGCATTCACTAGACAAGACTGTTGCCAATGTGGGAATAAAGGAGGAGGCAGTAGTGATATTGGATAGGATAAAAATAAGGCACTTAAAAGATTGGTCACCTTCAAAAGGGAAAAAGTCATCTGCACTAGATGGGATGCATCCGATTTGTGGAGGTCTAGTCAAAATCTCTTCAGATCTAGGACTGGTACTAGAGAACTAGTGGATTCCAAATGTTACATCCCTCTTCAAAAATAGGAGGCACGTATACCTATCAACTATGAACCAATTAGCTTAACATCAATGAGGAGGAAATTTTGAGAGGCAATAATTGGCGACATAGCAAACAGTCATTTAGAAAAGTAGGATCACAGCTCTTTTTGATATAATGACCTACACTTGGATATACACAGCATATTTTCAATGTTTACAGATGACATGAAGTTCAGAAATACAGTAAAGATGCAGTAAACAGTCTTCAGAAGGACACAGGCTAACTGGAAAAATGGAAAAAAAAAGGGAGATGAGATGTGCCTCGATTTCTTACAGAAACAAATTTTTTTTGTGATGTGTAAGGGAAAACAGCAAGTATCATATCATGGAATCTTCTCACCAAATCCAGAAATTTATAAGCAGTTACAGTCTGATTGATCTCAACACATGACAAAAATGTTTGTCTATAAAACAAGTCACCCTTACACCGCCCCCTCCCCCAACCCCATTCAGACTGTGACTGCTACAAAATATGAAGAAGTAACTGTACCTTTTCCCAATTGAGGTATGCACTCAAACAATTCAGAACATCTCCTTTGGCACGTTGCTTGGCAACAGCTTGCATAGCTTTATTGACTGGTCCTTGTGTAGAAAATATGTTCTGCCAAACACTCAAGATGAGCAGCAACAATTTGCTTGAATCTGGAAAATCTGGAAAAAAGTACCTTTATCAAATAGAAAGACTAGAATATGCTGCAATATAAATCTTTGACCTATACACACGAGATGCAGAGTTGCAATGAAAAAGAATACTTTCAGATGGGAAGAAACAAAATTGCATACTGCAAAATTCAGTGTAATGAGACATTTGAAGATGCACAATTTTTAACACTAGTTTCATACTTTACAAAATTGAATAATTCCAGTTGTTTTAAAAAATGAATGCTTCTTCTTTGTGAAATTATTTTTGATACCGTTTGAAATGTATTGTAGTCTCAATATATGAACGACTGAGGTGCCTGGTTAAAATAAAACTTCAAAATTTCTGTCTTTGATCATGCAAAAAATTCTGCTTCTGGTTCAGAGTTACTCACTTGCATTTGAAGGTTGCTTGTGTTTGTTACAAGGAAAGCTAGTTAGCATTCATAAATTTCACCCATCAATGTTGTTGCAATGTTGTCTTTTGACTTCAATGCTGGTCTGCTCATCTCTTGCTCTCCAAAATTTGGTGCCTTGTCAGCACACAATGTAGCATGTTCTCTTGTCGGATGTCATGACCATGAACCCCAAAGTACCAAGGGAACTTTTCATTTGTACTTCCAAAATGTATTTTTTCTAAGAAGTGGGTTGAAATCAGCCAAAAATGGCATATGTATATTCAACGGCTATTTAGATGGGGATCCATGGAATTTCAGACCTACAGATTCAAAGGGAACTTCAAAGCCCTTCTCAACAGCAAGCAACCCCCTGCAGATTTTGTTCCAACCTGCAGGCACATTTTGCATTTTGAAGAATACACAAGGTCAGGGTTAAAAAGTCAGTTTCAACTTTACTGGGGTGATGCTACTGGGACTGAACATTCACATGCGTACCAGCCTGCATTTGAGCGTTAGTGTGCTGTGAAAGTCACAGTTGAAGAACTTAGTCACCCAATAAGATCCTCTCTTGCTGAATGATAGAAGTCAGCCAGCTAGTAACCAGACAAGAGGAAGACCTTCTCTAACTCACAGTGATACAAACCAGTTTGAAAAAAAACTAATCGGGACAACAGAACTTTAATCAGACCACAAAACTATGAATTGTGAAACCAACTGTTTGGCTACCAACGTCGGTGTGACCTGTAGGACTTGCAACATTTACTGCCTCAAAGAGCAAAGTGCTTGGAAACAGTACCACCTGACATCCCCTCCAATTCACTCAGCAAAACGACATGGGACTATATTGCCATTCCCTACACTGTTGTTGGGTTAAAATCCTTGAATGGGCAATAAATGCAAGCCTTGTCAGCAATGTCTGCATCTCAAGGAGGAAAATAAAAATGCATTTAATAAGTTAAAATTTTACTCAGTGAATGCTATCTGATTAGTATCATGTACTACAATTTCACTAGGGGATCCAGGACAACATGTTCCATTGGTTTATTTTGTATCAATATCATTATGCAATTTAGACTCAAACTTACCTTCCTTTAAGATATTATAGGAGAGGAGACGAGCTCTTTCAAGATCTCCTTGCTGTCGGCAGATTGCAATATAAACTCGAGAAAGTGCCTGAAGACAGTTATTATCAAGGGTCATTTGCTCAACCTTCAGTTTCTTGAGGATAGCCATCATTAAAGCTTCTGTTAAATCCTATCGTCAACAAAACAAGTGAAGCGATTACTGCATCAATAACTAGCAATAAACAACATTTCAGAGAACCTGCAACAGTTATTTGTCCTAATTGGTTAATGCCATTATATATACTCTACAAAAGCCCTCTTTTACTCAGACTACCTCTGAGTTAACATGGCCTTTTATTTCCATTGGCATGCACAGGCAGATTACATGCATGACCCTATTAAATGGTTTTATGCAGTCACAATGTTCATAAACTTAGGGGTTGCTGCACAGCCTAGCAGCTAAGAGGTAACATCGTTCTTGATCAGAATCAAAATCATGTAATCTGGTCCAACAATACAAGAATATGCAGGTATGACCCTATCACAGTATCTTTACAGCCTAAAGTGAACACCTAGCCTCAGTTGTCCCCAAACAGGGCAACTGGAATCCCTACCACTACTAAAGAATAAATCTCAAACTGCCTCTTTCCAGACTACAAATATTTGCACCAACTGCTAACTTCCCACAATAGGCAAGAAAATGTTTATATAACCATTAGAAAACATCCCTTTTGAGCACATCTGTCGACCTTGTGCATATATAAAAAATCCTCAGGCTTGGTAGCAGCTCTGGCACCTAAAAAAAAATTGGGATAAAAACTCTTCAACAAAAACAAAATTGGACTTGGACTTTTTTTGTCCCCCCACTCTCACAAATGGAAATATTTTCACTTCCAACTACCCAATTGAAAAATCAGCCTTTTGCTCAGGAAGGTGAACACCCCCTAACCTTTTGTTTACCCTCCCCATTTCCTTTCCTTGCCTCCTACTCTTCTCCTTAGCTCAGCTCATTCTGCTCGCCCACCTAATTATCACTTCTTCCACTATCCTCTCCCTGGTCACCTTCCACACCCCTTCTCTTGTCCAGTGTTGTTGTTCTCCCATATGCATTGCCATCTACCTACCTTCCCCCATCTACTTACTCCCCCATCCTGAAAAGGTGCTCTTCTCCAATAATGCACTTGGTCTTGGCCTCCTGTGTGCAATATCACAGGAGTTCTAACAGTGGCTCAATAACTTCCTTCATTTAAATAAAGAATTATTGAACTATGTTTGCTGAATAATTATGCTAACCTGACAACACTATTTTAATCTATGTCAAAGTCACCCAGTATCTTCCACTATGAGGCTCAGGATTCAGCAGAATGTTGCAAAGGTGTTGCCTTTGGTACCTCGCCCAAGGAGAACACACTCATTTTAGGAAGAGTTCTCACCTACAACACAGGATCCATACAGATTTAGAACAGGTACTGCTGGGAAGCAATCAGGATTGCAAATTTAGAGCACTGAGGGTATCTGCAGGATCCCTGTCATCCAGCCCAATTGAGGTCAACTGCTCTCAGTACAGATTAAGGACTAAACATTAATTTTTTTTCTGATAGTTTTGATATAGTCTCTATTCACAATTTTTTTTTGGTAGAAATATATTTACAGGGGTTATCCTTACCAAAGATTATTAACATTTCCTTGAAAGAAGACTACAGTCGCAAAATAATCCACTTTTTTTCCATTACGCACCTTAATCGATGTGATTGATTCTCTTTATTTTCTCACGGTAGAGCAGGAAAAACTGAGGAGCAATAATTCCGTGTGAAATTACAACTCTGTCTGGCCCTTTGAAATTCAAACAGGCACACACACAGAGCAAAAAGGTGTATTTAGCAATCATTAAAACTGCAAGCCATACATTTTAAACATGGAAACTATTTGTTTCCTTAGATTCAGATTCTGACATAAATTGATTTATCTCCTTCCATATAACTGGTTGCTTCTCCATACTATTACTCAGTTGCTGGATAATTACAATGGTAGATGGAATCCCACTTCTAAGGCATTAGCTTGCCTCCATTGAAGGTACAGGAAATTTGAGCTTCACAATGGAGTTAAAATATTAGTATTTTAAACTGTAATGATTGATAACTTTTTCTAAAATTGATAGTCAAATTAACAACATCTCGGCAAAAAAAGAACCGTATGATGCAGTATGATAATCGAGTGCTGGGAGCAGCAGTGTTGATTTCCATGGGATGAACTGAAAATCTGGGTTGCGAAAGTTCTAAAGATTGTACTTGCTGCCTTCATGTACATTCCACTTCAAATGCTCTTTTACTGACACAGTTGATTTTTATGGAAGTTAGCAAGAGCAAAAAGATGCCATTCTTACCAGCCCTCAGAATTCCAATTTTCAAGCCATTACTAGTATACAAATCCCAATCCTCCATCCTCTTCCAAATCATGTAGACACTCCTGGAGGTGAAGTGGGCACTGACGGCTTCCGACAGGATAGTCCGAAACACACACTTTTTACCAGTCTATTTTCAAACCTTTGAATCATGTGCATCTTTTGTAGCCTGCCCCCACGCCATTCAGATATTGCTAGAAGACTCACCTCAGCAGCAATGTAGCTAACCTTCTGTAAGTACACACTCCCTTCCTTCACAATATCATGTTTCTTACCATTATAATAAGGTTCCATGGTGTCCATTTTGTTGACTTCAGTGATTAGCTAGTTTTAGCAGCATGAGCTTGGAGATTATGAGCTGGAGGCTGAACTATAGACACTGATGCCTAAGGGAGGGTGAAGGTTACCTGGATTCTTTGTACCAGGAGGCAGTCACACCTTACAGCACGCTGTGGCCTTTTACAGTCAGTGGTTAGGGACAAGAGGCTATGACTGCAGGTGAAACAGGCAATAGGGAGCCAGAGGGCAGGAGTACAGCAGATTAGAGAGATGAACATGTGGCTGAAAGACTGCTGTAAGACTGCTGTAAGACCATAAGGCATAGGAGCAGAAATTAGGCCATTCAGCCCATTGAGAGAAGTGCTGTGAGAGAAATGGGTTCCTGTTCCTGTTCCTGTTCCTGGCACTAATACTGGGTAAAGTGGGATCTGTACCTGTGGGCAGTCCACACCTGAACAGTACCAGGACTGGCATTCTTGTGAACCATGTAACTAGGGATTAGGGAGGGCTTTAAACTAAATAATGGGGTTAAAGGTCCAAATTGAAGAATGGGAAAATGCAACAGAGGAAGGAATTAATGTGGGAAGTGATCAACAGACAATGACAGGAAGGTACCGAGAATGCAGATCTAAAAGCTCATCGACAGATATGACAAGTGATTACAAAAATAATAAAAGAACAAAACTTAAGGCATTATACTTGAATCTATGCAGCATTTGAAACAAAACAGATAAACTAACAGTAAGAAATTGAGATAACGAAGTTTGATCAAGTGGCCGTAAATAAACCTAGATTGAGACCTGAATATAGAATGGTATGTGACATTTAGGAAAGGATGGAGGAGTAGCTCTGTACATTAAAGATCATATTAATACATTGAAATAGAAAGGAATGAACGTAATTCAGGAAAGCAGGATACAGAAGCAGTCTAGGTAGAGATGAGGAATGATAAAAGCAAGTAGATAGTTGTGGGAATTGTGTCTAGGCTTTTTAACAGTAATCATGTGGTAGGTTTTCAAGGAGAAATCAAAGCAACTTGTCAAAAGGGTACAGCAACCATCTATTTTGAATTTAAATAAAGGCAATTATGAGGGCATGAAAGCAGAGCTAACAAAAATAATTGGGAATTTTGATTGAGGGAAAGATCAATAGAGATAAAATGGGAAACTTTCAAAAGGATATCTCAAAGTGCAGAACAGATTCATTCTGACAAACAGTGAAAATTCTAAGGGACAGGCACACCATCCATGGTTAACCAAGAGAGGTTAATTCACATTCAAAGAAAAGACAATAATTATGCAAAGATATGTCGAAGATCAAAAGCTTGGACAGAATATAAAAAGAAATTGGTAGAAGATTAATGAGAGAAGAAAATCTAGAGTTTGAAAGTTAGGCAAAAAAAAATTTCTTCACATACTTAAAATAACAAAAATAGCTGCTAAAGTATTGGTCCTCTAGAGTATGAGAATTAGTAATAGAAGATAAAGAGATGGTAGACA
>NC_063333.1:101877769-101882143 GCF_021869965.1 Rhincodon typus | reverse complement strand
CAGGAAAGCTGACGTTGTCTAGGCCCGAAACATCAGCTTTCCTGCTCCTCTGATGCTGCTTGGCCTGCTGTGTTCATCCAGCTCTACACCTTGCTAGCTAGTGAAATAGTTAGCTTTAATTTTCGAATACTCATCAAATTCAGGGAAGGTCCTTTTGGAAGGATATAGTTAATATTAACTCCTTTACTCAAAGACAGAAGGAGGCAGAAAGCAGGAAATTACAGGCCAGTTAGCTTAACATCAGTCATAATGAAAATGTTAGAAGCTATTATTAAAGATCTAATAACGGGTCATTTGGTTAAGTTTGAGGTAATCAGGCAGAGTCTACATGGTTTTGTCACAGAAATCATGTTTAACTAATTTACTGGGGTTCTTTGAAGAAGTAACTTGTGCTGTAGATAAAGGTGAACCAGTGGATGTATTGTATTTAGAGTTCCAGAAGGCATTTGACAGGGTGTACATTTAAGGTTATTGTAGAAAATAAAACTCAATGTAGAGGGTAATATATTGGCAAAGGGGAGAAGGCTGGCTTGCTAACAAAGCAGAGAGTAGGAATAGAGACAAAAGAAAACTGCAGATGCTGGAATCCAAGGTAGACAAACTGGAGGCTGGAAGAACACAGCAAACCAGGCAGCATCTGGAGGAAAGGAAGTCAACATTTCGGGTATTACCCTTCTTTAGGAATAAATGGGTCCTTTTCAGGCTAGTAGGATGTTAAATGGTGTGCGATACAGGTTGGTGCACAGGCCTCAGCTCTTTACGAATCAGATAGGTGATTGAGATGAAGGGATTTGAAGGCATAATAGTTAAATTTGCATTTGACAAAAATGGATACGAAAGTCAGCCAGTAAGAGGATATAAGAAGCCTACAAAAGAGTATTAGATAGGTTAAGTGAGAGGGCAAAGAACTGGCAAATAGAATATAATATGGTAAAGTGCGAACATGTCCATTTTAGCAGAAGGAATAAAGTCACTTTAAATGGTGACAAGTTGCAGGGTTCTGAGATGCAAAGAGATCTGGGTGTCCCAGTGCATGAATCACAGGAGGTTAGCATGCAGGTAATCAGGAAAGCTAATAGAATGTTATGCTTTATTATAAGGGGAACTGAAGGCAAGACTAGGGATGTTGTGCTGCTGTTACACAGGGCATTAGTTAGACTGTGTCTGGAGTACTGTATACAGTATTGGACACTGTACTTAGGGAAGGAAGTTAATGCATTGGAAACAGATCAGCGAAGGTTTACTTTACTAACATGTGGAATCAGTGGACTGTCTTATAAGGAGAGGGTTGACAGGCTAGGCCTGTATCCTCTGGAGTTTAGACGAGTCTTTAAAGTGAAACATAAGATCCTGAGGGGATTCGACTGGGTAGATGTTGAAATTGTACTTTCTCTCATGGAAGAATCTACAACTAGAGATCATATTTTAAATAATAAGGAGGTGCCCATTTTAAAAACAAAGGGCTGAGGTAACACTTTCTCTCAGAAGGTTGACAGTCTTTGGAATTCCCTTCCTCAAAACACAATGGATTCAGAATCTTTAGATATTTTTAAGGGAGGGGTGGATAGATTCTTTATTACCAAGGGGATGAAAGATTATTGGTATATACAGGAACATAGAGTTGAGGTTAACATCAGATTAGTTGTGATCTTATTGAATGGTGGACAGGCTTGAAGTGATAGATGGTCTACGCTCATTCCTTGTTTGTACATTATCAATCTTATTGCTTTTCTTTAACATTCCAAATTGCCACTTTGTTCAATTCTTTGAAGGAGCTTGCCTCTTTGCTTTTAGTTTTAATCATAGATACTCAGCTAAGATGCTAACCTGCTTTTTCCTTTTAAATATGCTAGCAGACCTACTTTTTGCTTCACTTACAAACTCTTAGTTTTCATCCTGATTCCACCATCTAAACCTTTTGAGAGTATCAACTTTTGCAGACTTCCAGCAATTGAAAATATCTAAGTTTCAGAAGTTCTGACTTACCAGTCACACCCTAAATTTATTACCACAGATAAATTTCCTTAAAACTGGTAAAAGCCTAGCTTTATTGCCCAGAAAGAAACAGGAGCTTTATAGGATTAGATGTTAACTGATAAACAAGTTTTATGGGAAAGCAATGCAATCAGGTTAAACCTATATAAAAGATGTGATCTCACTGAATGAGCTTATGATACAGTTAAGTTTAGCTAGTTTAAATTTTATAAACATCCCATGCTGCTGGTGAAATCCAGATTATCAAATGAAATGTTAACTGCCAAAATGTTTGGTATTTGTTTCTGAATTCTAGCATTTACAGTTTTTTCTATTGGAAAATTACGCCATTAGCTAAGCTTCAATCTCTTTAGCCCAGCTGCCATCTGCTGGAGCAGTTTTGACTTAGATATTGAGTTATCTCTGTTGTAGTTTCATTTATCAGCAGTTTGTATAAGGGAAATATAATCCTTCAATTGAAAGCTATTAATGATTTTATTTTGTGCTTTAGCTTTATTTTCACATTATTTTCACCTGATCCTTCTGTTATTAAAAAGTCGCTGCTCCCTGAAGTTTGATCATTTATTTTTTGGTATCTTTCCAGGCAGTCATAATTTAACTTTGAGTCTTGGCATTGCCATCAGCAGAATCATCTGCTTTGCATAGTTCAAGGGCTCACTAGATTAAGCAAACAAGTATAGGTCACGGAAGTCAATTAGCCTATTTGGCTCAATTTTCCACAGAAATCCCATCAATAAATCTAACTAGCTCTGAATTAAATATTTATAAACTTTGCTGAAGTGCCCTCAAATTACACTAATTTCAGAGTCGAAGTTTCTGAAATTTTCTAAACTTTCCTCCTGATCCTTGTAATTTTGGCACTTGAGATCAGCTGTATTGCATTGTGGTCAGAGTTTCCTGTGTGCTTTTCTGACCGGAAGAGAATGTGGTGCTCAAAGTGCCATTTGATCTGGGCAAGCTGAAACTTCAGCATGATAGTCTCAGAACTGTACTCTGTAATATGATTTGACAATAATATTACTCTGCTCATTTCACTGATCCATACTCCTACAATGGTTGGTTCAGCTTATGATCACTCCCATAGTCAGCATCTCCTCAAACAAATTCAATAACAACCTCTCCTACTGTGATCACTAAACATGTGAATTTCTATTTAGTAACTGAAAACATGAAAATTTAAGAAACATTTATACATGATTAATTAGCTAGTTTGCCTGTTTCAAAATGTTTCCTGCTTGCTTCTAGGATTTGATTTCTTGAAATAAAATATTCCTTTTTTATATAAAGGCCATCTTTATTTTCTGTGCATTTGAACAAGCCAGAAGTAAAATTTTAAATTTGGGAATGGCTGAGAATTTGAGATACACCAGTATTATTACTTATCAAAAGGAAGAAAATACATGAAAATATAAGTGTAAGTGTGAGGCACAAATCAGGAGTTAATTATTCAGCCTTGCAATAGAATCATTGATGTATTTTGAGACAAAACCATAATAAATAAAAGCATGCTATTTTAGTTTGCATGGATTGATCTAGACGACACCTTAAGGCATTTCCAGTGAGGATTTTAATTTTAGAAAGACAGAGAAGGAGTCAAAGAAAAATAAATTGTATGAAAGTAAAGAGAGCTTTTATAGCACAATCACATCCTCAGAATATGATGAAGCATTCTAACAACAAACTATGTTTGAAATGTAGGTGCTCTGATATAAACAAAAATAATAGTCAGTTTATGTACAAGATTCCACAAACAGCAAGTGAAATAAATTACCAGCCAATTGCTTTTAGCAATAATATAGTGAATTATTTGCGACGTAGGTAGTTACTACTACTCAGTACATTAAATTTAGACCTCAGTGGTACTTTTCTATATCCTTCTCTTTCTGCATTATTGATAGTCATCCAGGTATGTTTTAAACATTTACCAAATATTAAATTACTACCAAAGAAACAACGGAGTCCTGCAGCATCAAAAGAGAATTAAATACACATGCTTACCTTATTGCCACTCAATTCACAAATCACCTCTTTTTCTTCATCACGCAATACTGGAATATGAGGAATATTCCCAACAAATACATGACTGCGAATAACAGGCAGTAAGTCAAAGCAGGACTTGGTAATTTTCATTAAGGCACTAGCTAAAGCCTGTTCACTTGAATTAATAGATTCAAGAGGCTGCGAGAAATGTTGAGCTTTATATCCAGCTTTCTGTTCCATTAGCCCATTGCAAAGTGGTTCAGTGGTGTCAATAACGTTTACAGTTGAGGACTCTTGTGGTGAGATTAAATCAGTAGTATTATCTCCATTTTGACATCTGTTTTCTACTTTCACTCTTTTAGCATTTCCTGCCCCATCATCATCTGCAATTCTTTTGGC
>NC_063333.1:101840819-101877269 GCF_021869965.1 Rhincodon typus | reverse complement strand
GCTCCATCATTCAATAAAATCATAGCTGATCTGTTTGTGTTCGAGTTCCACATTCCCAACGACCACAAAAGCCTTTGATTTTCCGGCCTATCAGAATCTGTGTACCTCCATGTTAAAAGTATTCACTGACCCATCTGCACTCATTTCTGATGAAGGGTCTAGGCCCGAAATGTCAGCCTTTCTGCTCCTATGATGCTGCTTAGCCTGCTGTGTTCATCCAGCTCTGCACCTTGTTGTCTCGGATTCTCCAGCATCTGCAGTTCCTACTATCTCCACACCTTGTTATCCCGCATCAGCAGTTCCTACAATCTCAAGCAAAAGGGACTAGTTTAGTTCGTGAAACCTGGTTGCCATAGACAAGTTGGACCAAAGGATCCATTCCATGCTGTATGACTGTATGATATCACCTCATTAGGTTTCTTGGTTATTTGCAATGTCTGCCGACTAATATTTTGTAACTCATGCACTTGAACACCTAAATTTCTCTAAACCTTTTCAACAGTCAATCACTATTTAACTGCTTTTTTATTCTTCCTGTCAAAATGAACAATTTATCATTTTCTATCATCGGGTCAATAGGCAAAATTCTAGGATTAGCCCAATGCTTAATACTTCTCCTGGTCTTTGCTATCAACTGTCAGTGATGAAATTGCAGTTGTTTGATAAATAAAAACTCAATGTCTATCTGACTAACACAGAACCTCCCACTTCTTCCTGTAAATATTATAGCAGTGTTTTTTTTTAACAACTTCAAACGAATGTTTGATCTTCACCAGCTGTGATGGAAACTGCTGTGGGCTAACATTGTGTACATCTCACTCCTCATCTCCTGCTCAAATATGCAATTGTTTATTTATGTATATTTGTTTCCTTCTGAAGGATAAGATTTTCTGGCATTTAATTTTATCAAAAATCATCTTACATTCTCTGCTGCTTAGACAGGTCATCCCATCTGGAGGGAGTTGTAAATGTAACCAAGAAGTGGGAAGAAGAATCTTTTGCTGGCAGCTTCTTTATGAATTGCAAGTAAGCTGCAGAGCGGTTCAGACTGGCCTTGGCTGTTGACTAGTTTGCTGCGAAACTCAGATTTGCAGGGCTGGGAGATGGAAAGGGAGTGGGTAAGAGCCATTGGCTCCTCACCAACGCAACTTGAGGTGCACAGCTAGTGTTCAGGAGCCTAAGAACATAAACACTTGTGTGTATAATGTCTTTGCTCATGTGTGCAGATGAGCTTTTGAATGGGCACTGGCAAAGAAGAAGCTGCAGTTTACAGACACAATTTTAAAACATGATTATTGCCTTTTTACATGCACAGATTATGTGTATATGCAATGTCGATTTTCAATTGGTGTGAGGAGTTAGTGTTCAAATATGTAACGTATTTTCCCATTGTTTTCAAGCTGCCACTTTAGGTCATTTCTCCAAAAGTAACTGGAAGACACTGACAGCTCAAAGTCGGATGACAATCATAAAAAAGTTGTTAGAAAACCTTACAGCTGTAGTACTGAGATCATGGAGAAACAATCACGAACTTTTCACAAATTTCGTGCAGTGTAGAGTGCCTACCTTTGAGGCAGCAGGCCTAAATTCAAGTCCCAAAGGTTGAGTCATAGCATATCTATACAGATTGATTAAGTTTATGTAAAATGTTTAGTTCTACCCAATACATATAAAACCACGGGCACTTTCCCATCTGTGATTTTTAAATTATTTTTGACAGCAAATAGTTGTAGATTGGAGATACGCTCAGTATACTAACATTGTAAAATTAAGACACTTGCCATTGCCTCACAGCTCAAAGAAAGGACAGAGTGGTGAGATGTTCTGTGATTCGAGTGGCATTTAATGGATTGGTCTTCTTTATTTGTTCATGGGGCATGTGCATCACTAGTTAGGTGAGCATTTATCCCTCCATCCCTAATTGCCCTAGAAAATATGGTGATGAACAGCTTTCTTGAATCCCTAGGAGTGTAGAGAGACCCACCATGCTGTTAGGAAGGGAGTTCCAGGGTTTTGATCCCTTCAACAGTGATACAATTACAAATCAGGATGGTACGCCATTTGGAGAGGAACATGCTGTGGTGTAACTGAGTGAGAACTAGAAGTGGCTGTGCATGTGATTTCTCCAAGCAATAATTTTCTGAGCCAGACTGGATGAGCAGAAGCCATGTACTTCCTAACAGGGAGAAGGAAAACATTTGAGGTCAAGCCACTCCAGAAAATCTCTGCACAACTTGCAACAATTTGACTTTAGGGCTTCACTGTGAACTTGATGAGTCATCTGACATTTGGGAAGAACAACAGAAAGTGAGATTTTTATTTTCTTTAGGGAACCAAAGGCTATTTAAAGGGGCAGGGGTGTGGTGTGGTCTTAATGTGATATTCTTAACACTAGTGCTTCTGTTCACAGCACATATGCTGGTGTCAATATGTTTTACAAGACAGTTTAGCTACTTCATTTAAGAACATTAAGTGTTTGTATATCTGCATGCTTGTGTGTGTTTTGTACTGAGGAGTTACTTTTCTGCTTGAAGGAGCAAAAGTCTCCTTGTTTCAACATTTTTCTGCAAAATTTAAGGAAATTGATTCAAAGGATTTTTCAAAATCCCTTTGACAGTATTGAATATTAGAGATTGTGGAAATGTAATTTTACTAGGTTCGTTATGCTATAATACAAGCAATTCTGATAATTGGCAAAGCAATATTCAAGGGGGTGAAAAGTTCCCAGATGTCCGCACACCTTCCCATAGCTAGACAAATGAGCAGACAGGACAGATGCTTCCCTGTGAACTAGACTTGACATCAGTATAGCTCCTTGCACAACTGGCAGAAGGTAAGTTTCCAACAGGCTGAGCTCCTTTCTCTGAGGTCAGAGGCTCCACCTCCTCAAGCTGTTTGACCCAGCAATCCAACTGAGAAATGATTATGCCCATCAGATTACTGATTTAAATATGTTTAGCTAAGCTACCAGTCTGCTTCATCATTACAAGTTTTTTTTGTATTACTGAGTTGGATTCAAATAGGTTGCATAAAGCGGTGATTAATAATACTTCATAGCAGACCCTTTATCCATCCAGTGTTCTGTGAATTCTTATTCAGGTTATCCAGAGCAAATCTCCAGTAATACATTCATTATCTACACACATATAGTGAGGAATAATTCTTGTCCTCCTGTAACATTGTAATATATGGACATGTAAAAAATGTTACCACGAACTGAGATGGAGTGTGTTTGCAATGGTTAGGTAAGATTTTTAACATTTTATTTCTCTCCCTGTCTCAATCTTGGATAATAACTGCACAAATGCAGATAAGAAGTGGAGTATTTTATGCCACTTCCAAATGATGTCAGAGGTAGCTGGCTGAAATGTATTTAAATAAATTTAAAACAAATTACATGATGTATTGACACCTATTCCTTTTAGCTAACATTGCCACCTCGTTAATGGATAAAGCACAGCCACATAAATCAGGTACCTGGATGAAAATGCAGAGCTGACTTTAATGATCCAGCAGGTGCTTTTAAAAATAGGAATTGAATGCTTTTCACAGTGGATTACCGAAGACTGTGCCATTAATCAGCCCTGTGACATGCTGTCACTAGACCTGCTCAGCTCCTGAACTGCTGGTCAGACAGGTCAGAAACACTGAACTATAATTCCACAGGGTCATTCCAGGTGACCATAAATCACACTGGCCAACCAGCCCTGCACAGCTGTATAAGCCTATAGATGTACAGTTTGCTTCAGCAAGTCAATTTATCCCAGCCCTCTGCCACAGCAAGACAGGACAATGCAGTTTACAGGATTCTGCACATTTCAAGGAGATGTATATTGCATTGACAAGTTCATCCATTACCATTTCCCTCTATTGATGTCAGCAGAAATGAAAACTTTCAAGTCTCATCCTAATCAGTTTCTTTGTGATCAGTAGTACCACATAACATAACTTATTCTGGAAGTTACCGTGGTGCTTTCATCTAAAAGCAACCATAAATTCTCACTTAGGAAAGCAAGAATGTAAGTGTCTCCTCTGGGATCAAGCTATCTTCCACAACATAATTTACAATCCATTGTTTAAATGGACCCATTTCCAAAAGGTGTCTGTTAGTGATGTTAACACTAAACAAGTGCTCCTCCTAGATGACATTAATTCATTTGTAGGTAGGCAGGAGATGCTAGCTGCTCTTTGTGCGGGTGAGCCTCCTCAGATTTGAGTTGATCTGATTTGATTTATTATTGTTACATGTACCAAGATACAGTGAAAAATATTATTTTGACTGTTAACCAGATAAATCATACCTTACATAAGTACATCAAGGTAACAGAATAGAAAGCATTTTGGGATTGAAATGGTCCTCACTTAATTATAGCTCAGTCTTTAAAGAAACCTGCTGCAGGTGACTCAGTGGATTTTCTGGCACTGCCTCATGTCTGATACATATTCTAGAACCTAATCAAGAGCCGGAGAGGGCATGGAAAATGCATTCTTTATCATGTCATTTGTACTGGGAACTAGCTTTTGCGTGACAGTTGAGCTGCAATAAGTAAGGTTTAATCACACCAAACATATCAAGGAATCCTTGAAAGGCAGTTATTTGCAACTTATCTCCAAGGCTGTTGATGTTGAAAGAAATAGCTTTCTCCAATGGGATCGCTCAGTCCAGGTATCGTCTGAAGCTACAGCACACTGTACAGCCTTTTATCAAGGTGCTTTAGCTGAGTTCAATTGACTCAGACAATGTACAGCAACCAGCTGGTTAATTCATGAGAATATCTCCAGTTTCTGTAAATGAGGGTAATGTTCTCCAAGCCTCCCACCTATCTAAAAAGGATTGAGGAGTCACGTCGCCCATAACTCCACTCAATAGAATCTGACTCCTTTTCCTCTGCTGTTAATCCAATCTACCCATTACATCCACCGCCTCCCACACCGAGCTTTTTTTTGCTTTTTATTAACTCACACGATATGGGCATCTCTAGCTAGGCCAGCATTTATTGCTCAGAGTCAACCTCAGTGCTGTGGGACTGGAGTCACATGTAGGTCAAACCAGGTAAGGACAGCAGTTTCCTCCGCTAAATGATATTAGGGAACCAGATGAGTAAAACAATGGTTCCATGGTCATCACTAGACTCTTAATTCAATTGCAGATTTTTATTGAATTCAAATTCTACCACTTACATATGAAGGATTTGAACCCATGTCTATAGAACATTACCTCGGTCTCTACGTTAATACTCTAGTGATGATACCACAAAGTCATTATCTCACCTTGATGGCAGGTTAACATGCAGGGAAAAGACTACTTTTTGTTTTGTTTCTGCTTCTTCAAATTCAGAAAGTTTATTGAGGGTGGGGAGCAACAGATGAGTTAAATCAAGCACTAAGTTGATATGCAACTCACAGTAGAAGGAGTAACAACTACTGACAGGCAATGAGAGATGTGCCATAATAAAACTGTTCTGAAAATTGTATTTAGTTAATTTGTTCAAATTGCAAAAGGGAATTTGAAAAGAAATTTGCAAGGGATATCAAAGTCAACCCCAAAAGTACTTTTGTAATTACATTGGGGAAAAAAGGAACGATCTTCCCTTCTGGATGTCAAGCTTCATTGTTTCCCAAACAAAAACAGCCTGCATATATCTTCTTACTAAGATCTATAAACAAGACAACCCTGGTAAACCCATCACTTCAGGCTGTTCCTGCTCCAGTGAACAGATTTCTTTCTATCGCAGCTCTATGTTTCTACCTTGATTCAACTTCTTCCCCTATAACCTGGCCCTAGCCATCTCTTCACCATAGATATCCAATCCCTCTCCAACTCCAAACTCTACAAGGTTAGACTCGCAGTTTGTCACTTCTTCCTTGATGGAGGAACAATCAGTCTTTATCCAATGCTGTCTTCAACCTTGTTGTTAAACTTGTTCTCATTCTGAACAACTTCTCCCCAACACCTCAAAAGTAAATCCACTTGGATCCTAGCTATCCTTTATGTAAGTTACGCAGAAGATTCTCTGTTCTAGTCCTACACAGGGGCCCTCCTCACTCATTTTCCATTACATTGATAACTATACTGGTGCTATTTCCTAATCCAGAACTGGAAATTTTCTTGTGTTTGCTTCCAATTTCTAACCTTCGCTGACCTAGAGATATTCTACCTTTGACTCCAACTTCACCTATTTCATTTCTCTGTTTCCATTTCTGGGTATAGGCCATCAACCAATATTCACAATAAACCACTCACAGCCACACCTATCTCAACTAAACTTCTTACATTTGCTTTTTGTAAGGATTTAATTCCAATCTCCCACTTTCATGGTCTCTGGCACATCTGTTCCAACAATCTAAACTTCTATATTGATGTTTCAGGTACGTATTTATTTTTCTTTATGCAAGACTTCTCCCTCACCGTTGTTGGCAGCTAAGTACCCATTCCATTTCCTGCACTTCTGCTCTCACTCATTCCCGTCTCTGCCTGAACCTTCATAGAGTTCCCTAGTCCTCACTTTCCACCATGCCAACCTTTGTAGCCTCCATCATTTCTGCTGCCTCTTTAAGACGCCACCATCAAACAAACCATAAGACCATAAGATATAGGAGCAGAATTTGGCCATTCGGCCCATCATGCCTGCTCTGCCATTTGATCATGGCTGATATGTTTCTCAACCCCATTCTCCTACCTGCTCCCCGTGACCCTTGATCCCCTTACTAAATAGGAATGTATCTATCTATGTCTTAAATAAACTCAATGACACCGTCTTCTTTCTTTTCAAAATTTCGAAAGGATATTCTCTCTGCAGATTCCCTTCATTCCTCAATCGCACCCAACAATGTTTATCCTTCTTAAAGCACCTTTCCAAGCTATCACAAAAGATGCAATGCCTGCTCATTTATCTCCTCTCTTCTCACAGGCCAAGACCCCAAAATACTCCTTCCAGATGAAACAGCAAGTTAATTATGCTCTGTTCAAGTTAGTCCACCCTGTTTGCTTCTTGAGATGTGGTTGGCTCAACAGTGAGGCAACCAACTACAGACTGGTTGACCACTTTGCAGAACACCATCAATCTACAAGTATGATCCTGAGCTTCAATTCACCTGTCATTTTACCCCTCTAACTTAATCCCACTTTGACCTTTCTGTTCTCAAACTCCTACAGTATTCCAATGAACAAAAACAAAGTTGCTGGAAAAGCTCAGCAGGTCTGGCAGCATCTGTGGAGGAGAAAACAGAGTTAACATTTCGGTCCGGTGACCCTTCCTCAGAACTGATGGTGGCTGGGAAAACGTCAGTTTATATGCAGAAAATAGGGAGGTGGGTGGGGTAGGGAGTAAACGATAGGATAGAGCCCAAAGAGAGAGACAGACAGTTAGACAGACAAGGGAGTTGCTAACAATCAGGCTGGGAGGGTGAATAGTTGTTAATGGGGACTGTTAGTGATTAACAACAGTGGGTGTGTAGTGGCAGGCTATGTGGTAACAAGGCCTGGTGTGTGGGGTGGGGGGCTGGGACATGGGAGAGTTTAGGCCCTAAAATTATTGAACTCAATATTGAGTCCGGAGGGCTGTAGGGTCCCAAAGCGGAAAATGGGGTGTTGTTCCTCCAACTTGCGTTGGGCTTCACTGGAACACTGTAGCAAGCCGGAGACAGAGATGTTGGCCAGGGAGCATGGTGGTGCATTGAAGTGGCAGGCAACAGGTAGTTCAGGATCTTTTTTGCGAGCAGAACGTAGATGTTCTGCGAAGCGGTCGCCAAGTCTACGCTTTGTTTCCCCAATGTAGAGGAGACCACATTGTGAGCAGCGAATGCAGTAGACTAGATTCTTGGAAGTGCAGGTGAAGTGTTGCTTCACCTGGAAGGTATGTTTGGGCCCTTGGATACTGGGAAGGGAGGAGGTAAATACGCAGGTGTTGCACCTTCGCCGGTTACAGGGGAAGGTGCCGTAGGGCTGTGGGGAGGTGTTGGGGGTGAAGGAAGTATGGACCAGGGTGTCCCGGAGGGAACGGTCCCTGCAGAAGGCGGACAAGGGAGGGGAGGGGAATATGTGTCTGGTGGTGGCATCTTGCTGGAGGTGGCGGAAATGGCGTCTGATGATCTTCTGGATGTGGCTGCTGGTGGGATGGCAGGTGAGGATAAGGGGAACTCTCCCGCACTTCTGCCCTCACCCCTTCTCTTCCCTCCCACAACAGCGATAGAGTTCCCTTTATCCTCACGTACTATCCCACCAGCAGCCACATTGCTCACAATGTGGTCTCCTCTACATTGGGGAAACAAAGCGTAGACTTGGCGACCGCTTCGCAGAACATCTACGTTCTGCTCACAAAAAAGACCCTGAACTACCTGTTGCCTGCCACTTCAATGCACTACCATGCTCCCTGGCCAATATCTCTGTCTCCGGCTTGCTACAGTGTTCCAGTGAAGCCCAACGCAAGTTGGAGGAACAACGCCCCATTTTCCGCTTGGGGACCCTACAGCCCTCCGGATTCAATATTGAGTTCAATAATTTTAGGGCCTAAACTCTCCCATGTCCCAGCCCCCCAACCCACATACCAGGCCTTGTTACCACATAGCCTGCCACTACACACCCACTGTTATTAATCACTAACAGTCCCCATTAACAACTATTCACCCTCCCAGCCTGATTGTTAGCAACTCCTTTGTCTGTCCAACTGTCTGTCTCTCTCTTCGGGCTCTATCCTATCGGTTACTCCCTACCCCACCCACCTCCCTATTTTCTGCATATAAACTGACGTTTTCCCAGCCACCATCAGTTCTGAGGAAGGGTCACCGGACCCGAAATGTTAACTCTGTTTTCTCCTCCACAGATGCTGCCAGACCTGCTGAGCTTTTCCAGCAGCTTTGTTTTTGTTCCTGATTTACAACATCCGCAGTTCTTTTGGTTTTTATTTAGTATTCCAATGAAGTTTAGCAAAAGCTTGGCAAACAGTACATCCTCATTTGATTTGGGTCTTTACGGGCTTTTTGGCTAAAAACTGAATTCAACAATGGTAGATTTTGACCTCTTTCCTATATTCTTTCCTTTTCCTGTTTAATTTCAATCTTGTTTCTTTCCTTTTTTACATTTTCATATGGCAGGTGTTCGTAATTCTGCCATTCACATCTCCTCAGGACCCATCTTTTGTTTTTTCAATAATAAATAAAGACAATATTGGAATAATTCAGCAGGCCTAGCAGCATCTGCAGTGTGAGAAATAGAGCTAACGTTTCTGATCTGTGACTCTTCAGCTATCCTTTCTTTCTGAATGGTAAAAGGCTAGAAACAGTAAAAGTTGGAAGAGATATGGCATACAAGTAAGCAGATCATTAAAAAGTCATAAACAGTTACAGCAAATAATTACATGGGCTAATGGAATGCCTACCTTTATATTTAGAAAAGCAGAATAAAAGGGAGTGGCAGTCATGCCTCAGCTATACAAAGCCATGAGTATTTTGGACGGTTCTGGCACCCACATATGGAAGGATGTTTTGGCCTTGGAGGGAGTGCGGTGTGGATTTGCCCTAATTGGGCGGCAGCATGACGGCTCAGTGGTTAACACTGCTGCCTCACAGCTCCAAGACCTGGGTTGTTTTCCAGCCTGGGGTGACTGTCTTTGTGGAGTTTGTGCATTCTCCCCTTGTCTGCATGAGTTTCTGTTGAGTGCTCTGGTTTCCTCCTGCAGTATAAAGATGTGTAGGCTAGTTGGATTAACCATGGTAAGCGTGGGGTTGTGAGGTGGGGTGGGGTGCGGGGGGTTTGCTGAGATGGCCCTCGGAGGGTAATTGCTGACTTAATGGGCTGAATGTCCTCTTTCTGCACTGCCATTCTGTGAACAACACCTGGACACCAAGGTTAATTTTTGAGGAGAGCTTGTACAAACTTGGGTTGTATCCCCAGGAATTCAGAAGGTTAATGAATGCTTTGGCTGATGTTTCAAATGTATTATTGTGATTGAACCTACACCAGATGAACTGCAATAGTCCAATTCGACAGGTTACGAGTATAATTGCCACCACTTCATGGGAAATTAGGAATTGGCTGTAAATGCTTGCCACTGATGCCCCTTTAAAGGCACTTAAAAAAAAAATTCAGCACCATGAGAGCTGATGTAATTTCTGTGAATGGATTTTTTTAGTCCACAACAACTGAGGTTGCAAAAAACAATGTGGGAAATAATACACTGTAAGGGAGATAAAATAAACTGAGTAGAAGTTGAAATTTTTAAAACATTAAAAGCATGTTACCAAATCATGGAAAGGCCAGAAAGAATAAGAAGTGCTAACTTTATTAGAGTTAGGTAAAAAAGATTAATGCATATTATGGAAAAATCCTTTCATTGAATTGAATGCAGCTCCATATCCAGATCCTTGACGACATTGAATCTTTTTTTAAAAGTGCCTCTCAACTGCCTTTTCCCTAAGGAGAACAATCTATCTGCAAAATGGAAATCCCTTGTCTTTAAAGCTAATCTCAGAAAACTATTCTGCAGTCTCTAAAGCCTGTGCACCCTTCCTAAAGTATAGTGCAAATTAAATACGCCAATGACAGCTAAATTAGTAATGTACAAACTTCATCATAACTTCCTTACGTATGCACTCCATGGGCCTCTGTCCCAATGTTGGAATGGAGGTGAGCAGGATAGAAAAATGGTGGGTGGGATCTGATTCCAATTCTCAGACCCAGTAGGATTGTTATGTCCCCAGAATAATATAGTTACTAGTGAGCCTGCTCACAGCAATCCTGCCTTTGCCTACACCATTATGGGAGCAGGTATTTTGAATCCACATCAAAGCAGTTGTGAATTGTGGGGTTAAGCCAAGTCTGGAGTCAAAAATCAATTGACAACTAAGTTCAAAATGTGTTGAAAATGACACATGTCATAAGGTAATGCTGTATGATAAATGAAATATGCTTTTAATACAGAAATTAATGACAGGGCTTTGTTCAAATAAGGTAAGTGACTGTTAAGTTGACTAGCATTTTGGAAAGGTTCAGATGGATTACAATATTTTATGCAAAGGATGACATACCCTTCTGCAGTGAACAGTATTGAGATTAAATTTCAATGTGTCAATTTCTCCTTGTGATTTAATTGTTACTTTGATTAATGGTGAGTAGCTGGCCGTCCCCTATTGTACTTCGAAAGGATTTGATGTATTAAGTCGCTTAACTTTTGAAAGCAGTGCAGCAAATGCCTGTCAGATGCATTATTTCAAAAAGCTTTGGTGTGTTCTGTTGTACAAAAACTGTGACACAGCTGTGCTTTGGAATGCGATTCTGGATGCTGAACTCTAGGATGCACTAATGAATTCAGCTCAACAGGAACTGTTGATACAGCTGCTAAGGGGAATGTGAGGTATTTTTGCCTAATAGTTTTATGAGTTGTTATTGGGATTAAAGTTTTTGAAGAGGCTTCTGATTAACTGTTTGTTTATTTTGACAGTTTAATGAGCATTTAAAGGATTTCCCAAAGTGATTAGAAGTTCTCATGAGTTCTGCCTATAATGGATACTGTATGCATGGGAGTTACAGAGAGAGGATAGGGTGTGTGGAAATGGGGTGGAGGAATATGGGGTGGTTTGGGGAAGAATGAAGAATGTGGAGGGAGCAGAGAGAGTGTGTAGTGGTTGAGAACAGAGATAAGAGCTAAAGTGCCAAGTGATTATTTACAGAACAGTGTCTCAGTAAGTGGAGGAGGGCCTTTTAAGATTTTAGCCTTATCATGTATCTGCCTCCTTTCCTATATCCGGCTTACTTCAGGAGGTGGTGGCCCCCAACTCTAGCCTAATTCTAGCCACCAATGAAAATAGCATGGGCAGACACAGCTGGGCAAGATGTAGGATTGCAGCATTGGGAAATTTGTGATTCCCACCTCAAGAATGAAAATTTAACCCAGTGTTTCTATTTATTTAGCCCAAGATCCCATACATTTTAGTAACCACTTTCACAAATTGCTCCATTAAGAAACATTAGCAGTACTCTATCCTGGTATTGTCTACTCCTTCTTCCCTCACAATCTGTCTTTTTATGCTGGATTAATTGTCTCTTTAAACTACGTTATCTTGCTCTTTATCTTACTCAGTCTTTCTTTCTTCCTACAACCTTTCAATTTTTAACGATTGTAAGAATTGTAAAAGATTTATACGTTGTGATGAATATTTTAAAACCAATCTTGTTGCCTAATCACTGCAGCCTGGTTTACCTTGCCTTCTCTTTTATTATTCTCAACCTTAGTGATATTTTGTACTATTAACATTGGCCGTTTTGCTTTACACTTGGTTTCTCCTGAAAAGGTTATGTCATCCATGCTATTCCTGTCAACAATTCATTACTGTAGAGGTAGTTTACGATATAGAAAAGTGCCATACAGCATACAAAATTGACAGGTTCTTGAAGGAAGAACATGAGTCTGCACAAATGATATTATGTAGATGATTCATATTAAAATAAACCCAAACGACCAAGAAATGAGTCAAAATGTTTGCATGAGAAAGCAGGTGGCAGATTACATGTGTATTGCATTCATTTTACTTGTCATTTCAGAGTACAACTTTTCAAAATCCCAAATAATGAGAAATAAATCCCAGTAAATTCTTGAAAACTTGAGAAAATCCCATTATAAAATCAGAACTGAGAGATTTATTGTGAGTCCTGTTTCCACCATTTTTAAAACAAAGGTACATTATGAATCTTCCTAATTAATCAGGATTACTATTGTCTCAATAGACAGTTACAGTGTGGCCTAGAATCAGTTTTGCTGAGGCCGGCTAGTGTTTCACAACTCAATCTTAAGTGGAAACTATTTCACAAATATTTTTGGTCCAGTCCCAGTTGTCCATTTCCTTTCAGTTTTAATTCATCCCAGCTCAATCCCAGCGTCAACACTTCATGAATTTAATAGATTTCCACAAATTTGAAGCACCAAAGCAGTCAACGTGTCAAGTGTGATTTATTGCACTGGTAGTTAGTGACACATTCTAATCTATCCTGCACAAGTCATTTGGAATTCAATAAGCATTGTATTTGTAACTTTAGTTTGCGCTAATTAAGGTTAGGCCTGACTTTTGGCTGTGTGCATTGTGGCACCTCTGCTTTCTCTCACTCTCTTTCCAGTTAATAACCCTTCCACTTGCACCCTTTCCTTTTTATCTTTCCAACCCTTCCCCACTCCATTTCAAACTCTGCCTTTTTCCTGCTGTCATAATGGAGACATAAAGACAGAATAGAATTGGTTTTGAAAAAGTACAACAGTAAAGGGATAATTCTAATACATGGAACAAATTCCACACAAGGTCACAGAGTTAGAAATCTTGGAATCATATAGAAGAAATCAAGGTGTACCAGAAAGTTATTGTATCATTTTTGCTGAATGACCTAACCGATGCTAATTAAACGTGATTATCTGCATGTAACTGATGAAAGATATTCATTAGATATTTTCATATAAATATTGTCTGCTGCATATTAATGAAATCGTAAGAATGAATGGAATTGACACTTAAGTCATGACATCATCAGAAATAATAGGAATTTCAACAGCAACATCACAAACTTTCCAAATTGGTGATAAGCTGGAATAGCAAGAGATTTTAATTTTCCTTCTAACTCCAAGTTACCTGAACTAATGTTAAGCAGATGATAGAAAAAATTAGGAAAGTCAACTGACCCATCACTAACTGAACAGTCTCTGAAGTTGGCGGGATAATATTCTGGCTAGAAGGTGCCTTAACAATGAACAATTATGGGGAAAAGTATTAAAGTCTGACTGTATGAAGTATGTCAGTGTAATCTCCACATCTGGGCAGATCATCAGCTTTGAATTTAGATTGCACTCAGTGTGAATGCTGAAAAAGAGCTTCCTTAAAGACTAGAGACAACAAGGTGCAGGGCTGGATGAACACAGCAGGCCAAGCAGCATCATAGGAGCAGAGAGGCTGACGTTTCGGGCCTAGACCCTTCATCAGAAAAGGGGGAGGGGAAAGGGGTTCCGAAATAAATAGGAAGAGAGTGGGAGGCAGATAGAAGAGGGATAGAGGAGAGGATAGGTGGAGAGGAAACAAACAGGTCGAAGAGGCGGGGTTGGAGCCAGTAAAGGTGAGTGTAGGTAGGGAGTTAGGAAGGGGATAGGTCAGTCCAGGGAGGACGGACAGGTCAAGGGGGCGGGATGAGGTTGGTCGGTAGGAGATGGAGGTGCGGCTTGAGGTGGGAGGAGGGGATAGGTGGGAGGAAGAACAGGTTAGGGAGGCAGGGACGAGCTGGACTGGTTTTGGGATGCGGTAGTGGGAGGGGAGATTTTGAAACTTGTGAAATCCACATTGATACCATTGGGCTGCAGGGTTCCCAAGCGGAATATGAGTTGCTGTTCCTGCAACCTTCGGGTGGCATCGTTGTGGCACTGCAGGAGGCCCAGGATGGACATGTCGTCTGAGGAATGGGAGGGGGAGTTGAAATGGTTCGCGACTGGGAGATGCAGTTGTTTATTGCGAACCGAGCGTAGGTGTTCTGCAAAGCGGTCCCCGAGCCTCCGCTTGGTTTCCCCGATGTAGAGGAAGCCACATCAGGTACAGCGGATGCAGTATACCACATTGGCAGATGTGCAGACTATCTGGACAGCTAGGGTTAATGCTCAGACAGATGTTTTATTCTGAGCACAGTGTTTGTGTTAGTGTAATGGCAGCTGAATATCCTGAGCACTCCACAGTCATAACTGAAATGTATTGCTACTGGGGAGAAAAATCTGCACGGTATCTCAGGATCCACTGAAGTGAATTTTTCAACAGTTTGATTTGACCTTTCTTAGCTTGGCAATAGGTCATTGTTTATAGGACACCCTGTTAAGCAAACAAAAAATCTGTTTATTCATTATGAACCTGAATTGTTTCTGAAGAAGTGTCTAGGCCTGAAACGTCAGCCTTCCTGCTCCTCTGATGCTGCTTGGCCTGCTGTGCTCATCCAGCTCTATACCTTGTTATCTCTTGCATTCATCAGTCAGTTTTTTTAAACTATTTTGCTAGGGTTACAGCCCAGGAATTTGACAGTTTCTCTCGTGAAAATAACAGTGCTATTTAACTGCGCTTAATTATCATTTGACACCTCACTTTACATAATGCATCCAAAAGCTAACATAGGAATTCTAATAAGCTGAAACTGTAAATTGCCATTGCAGCTAGTCTTTCCTTCTTTATAAAACTAAGAGTTCTGAGTTAGTTTCTCAGCCTGACATTTCAGTTAATATATCGCAGCAGCAGATTTTGTAACAGAACTACAATCAGCACACAATTAGAACTTCTCTGATCTTGTTTATTGCTGTTTCAATGTTAAAACAAACTCTTTTCTGCATGCTCATTGCTGAGGCAAACCATTAAGTCTACAAGATCCATTCGTCCAGTTTAACAAATTAGCCTTTTCTCAACTGGGCATCAAGATGCTGCAAAGTGCGTCAGCTGAGGAAGCAATGGTTCTTACTGCTGATTGCTGCTCTCTGACCTCCGCTAGATAATCCATGCATGAAAGAGAAAGAAAGGACCTCACCTTTTGAAATGGCTTGTTTATTTTCTTTAAAAGTGACTAAAAACATTTTAATCTAGTGTAATTTTCACTGGGAGCACAATTAAACAGTGCAGCGATATCTTGTACAACATGATCCTCAAACAGCAAACAGTCATTTCTTTTTCATGATATGGGTTGAGGGAAGGATGCTGGTCAGCATCATTGTGAGAACAAAGGGCTAATATTCAGTTATCAAATCAAGAGTCACAGCAGCTTTGAAAAGAAAGTCACAACCTCATCTCAATATTCACGGAAGGGGCCAAGTGGCAGACAAGAAATGGTGTAACAGGCAGAATCTCAACAAACCAAACCCACAGGCAAGACAATAAAGGTTCAGCAACAAACACAGAAAATGCTGGAGAAAATCAGCAGGTCTGGCAGCATCTGTGGTGAGAGAAATAGAGTTAACGTTTTCGCTCTTCTTCAGAGCTCAAGCCGCTAAATGGTTTGATAACTCATTTTTAATAGAAATGTACTTTGCTGTAGCACTTTGACTCAGCCACGATATTAACATTCAACTTCTAGAACCATCAGAGTTGTTTGATGACATATCAAACCTGTCAAAAGTCAAAGAAGCATTTCTACGTAAACAAGGCCAGGCAATATTCAGGATGGTTGAACTATACTTTCAGCGGAACTTTCCCAGGCCCTGAACAACACAAGTAATGGTGACTCAGTTGGGAAAATGTGGCAAGATCAGAAAAATGATGTTCTAGACGTTAAGAAAAAGAAGTCCAATTTCCAGACAAAGTTTGATCAGTGAGACTAAAATCTTGCTAATGAATGGTGAAGGCCTATTTGCATGCATTTACATCTCATTATTGCCTATCTCTACCTCATTTATATGCAATTTGTTATTTTCCCATATGGCAAAGAGAAATTAGACAGCAGCAATACCTGACATGAAAGTCAGATTGGGTGCCTGACAGTTCCACCTTGGCACTTGCTCCTCCCCCATCTTGATCAGCATTTCCCACATACTCCATTGGCAGCAACAACACACATCCTTTATCCATGGAGGTTGGCATTGGACATGTACTAGCCTTACCACATCATCATGGCACAGCATCAAGTCACTTCTAATGTAGTTCACCATATCAATGCCACACTATGGAGCTTACAGACACCTTGCATTGTAATGCTGATGCCAGGTCACTTTGTGTGCAGAGACATGGCACTCATCGGACCAGGGTGCATCTCAGGGCTCTCACTTTTCTCTCATAGTGCCCACTTAATTTGCACCTTCTTAGATGTACACAGCAAATCTCCCTTACATTTTTGCACATTGCTGCCTCATTCAGAACTTACAGCTTCCCAGTACTTCTGCCTTTTTCTTTTAGCACAGACACTAAGCCATAGCCTGTCATGGCTGTTAGCAGTGATCAGTCAACGGGGTGGACATGTTGCTGTGTGGTAAAAAGCTGTGTCATTGGTACATCTACAGCATATGCCAGCAGCCTATGTGGCAAACACACCATATGTGCTTCAACCAAATGGGCACTTCTCAAAGACAAAGGGGAGTAATCTTCAAACCAGTCAAAGGGGACAGTCGTCAGTCGGGAGGTCCCAGTACCATAAGTCAAGGGCATTGTCCAGTCTCAGTGCAGGAGCTTGGACATGGTCAGTCAGCTGCTTGGGCTGATCAGAGTTAGGAAAGCTGTATCATTACAATGTGGGGAGTGGGCCACTGTCAGTAGTGCAGGTTCCTGTGCACCCAGTCTGGAGATTCATGGTAATTCAGTAGGGAAAGGCACAGAGATCAGTCAGGGGTGTGGCCTGTCATCAGTTGGGGCAATTCTTTCAGGTCAATCAGGGATTGGGTCACAGTCAGTTTTGGGGCTTGTTTGCCAAAAATCAAAAGGTTAGGGGCCATTGCAGTGGCAGGAATGCTGGAGCAGTCAATTGTGGGGATTAGAAACAACATGCTGGAATGTAAAGGGGATAATAATTGTGAAATGGAGCAACTCACCGTATGTAGATGGGAGATGAAAGAGAATGGGAGGGCAACAACTATTACAAGAGGGTGATCACTGATGGTCACCACCAACATGGCTTCAGTGGGGGATGGGATGGTGGGGGGGCAGGTACATAACTGTTTGTTATAAATAAGCTGTAGGCCTGGGTCTCACAGGGTAAAGCATGGAGATCAACTGTTAAATAAATGAGTTGGTTGGAAACGTGGGGAAGATCAAAACCGATGGGGTTGAGAGACAGCGAGGTAGAAAGGAACATGAAGGTTTTGGGGTGGAGTCACCTAGATTGAGATGCTGAGCCGTGAGTCACTAATTCTGTTGGCTTTCATCCTCATCCAAATCTCCAGTGCTCAATCAAAATGAAAATGGCTGCCACCACACATGAAGTGGGTGGCTAAGAATTTTTATTTTCTCTAAGAGAGCAGGGTCTATATGTGAGTGATGTGACATTCATCAAGTGGTAATAGCATTAAACAGACCCTTATACGATAGTGGTGAAAGACATCTGTTATCATATAATTCTGAATTACATCATGCGTTGACCAACTATTTTGAATAAAACATCTGGCCAGAAGCATTCTTGATCATGCCATTCAATATTACAAATTCTTCTTAGTTATTCTGTGAAGCACAAATAATGTCATACAAGCCATAAAGATTCATTTTAGTTCCAAACTTTGCAATCACCTTGCAAGATTTCATCGCCAGTACAAGGTACAGGAGCTGCTTACTTCACAGATTGGAATGGAAAATGTCCACACCATTATCCAATATGCAAAGCTGTTTTTCTTGGGTTATGTGGGACTGAGAGGGGAGAGAAACATTTTCACTACTGCTACCTTGCCTACAATCTCTGACTGTATTTGTGCCAACTGAGGCAAGCAGTAAACATCTGAATCAGTTCAATAATATGCAAGGTCCATGTGGGGGCATTCTAATGCCAAACCTTGTCACAGGCCACTATTTCCCAATGTTCTGGGAATGCTGTTCAAACATTATTTGTGTGAATGCTGCGACTGCTGACTGATCACATTTCAGAGGAGCCACCTTGTTTCTGACATTGTTCACAAAGATTTATTGGAACTGTCACCTATGGATCCTGGCACGGAAGCTGCAGTTGTCTCATGTGTCTGTCTCATTAAGAGTGTTCTTATGAATCTTAGAATCATAGATTCCTTTCAGTGTGAAAGCAGGCCATTCGGCCCATCTTTGTTAGGAGAAATGAATGGCAGTGTACTGCTTAAATGTTGATAGATTGGCAAATATTGATGTGGAAAAGCATGTAAAAAAGGTTAAAAACATAAAAGGGTGCCCTTTGGCCATTAATTTCTCCAGCACATTTTTTTTAAACCGATACTAATTTCCTTCATTTCTTCCTTTCTCAAACATGTTTGCTTCCCTAGCACTTCTGGGGATTTATTTCTGCTATGAAGGAGGGCAAAAATAGTAGTTAAAATGTACTGCTATTTCATTGTTCTCTATTATCAATTCTCCTGTTTCAGACTGTAAGGGGCCTACTTTTGTCATTACTTTCTTTTTCTTTTAAAAGCTCTTACAATCTGCTTTTATGGAAAACATCAAGAGTCGTTATGCTAAAATGAGGCCTGACACATTTGCAGTGATCTTATCATCTCACATTGGAGTCTCTAATGATGGGGGAAGTAAAACTACATTGTTAGCTTAGCAACCTTGCAATTAGCCCACTGTGATGGGCCATCAGCATTGGAAATGCTTGTCCTTGTCACATGACTACAGACAGAGCTTGTTGAAATGCTTAAGTATAGCACAAGTCCAGGTCAGCTGTTATTTGACGTCCAGAGGGAGAATAGGGCTCTGAATGAGTTGGCAGTCTGCCTCAGATCCTCCATTTCTGTCTCCAAGACAGAAATGTTGGCTGGAAAGAAGCCTATACTTGGCTTGCAAGAAGGAAAACTACAGGGATCCAGCTCACTAAAGGAACTATTGTTCAATGTTGATCTCCAGGAAGTTGTAACTCATGTAAATTGTTCTTTAACACCGATTTGCCAATACTTATAATTTATAATCTATCAACTCTCCTCTCCTATCCTGTCTTTTTTAATTGCTTTAGAACTTTTCTATGTGGATGGAGTAGCAAAGTAATTCTTCTGAGTTTTTGAATGTTTTACTAAGAAATCCCATCTCTGATTACATCTTAAAGTATTTTGTTATGGGTTTAGTTCAAAAATTGGAATTCAAAAACTAGGGTTTGGGGAGATCACTTCAGCCTACCTCAGTAAGGGATGGAAATGAAAAGGGAACAGAGTAAGTCAAACAATATTTCACTGTCGTCGGTTTAAGAGAAGTATTCATAATTTAAATTCACGCTATTTCCAACTGTCCATGAGAGAATTAGAAATAGATGACCAGAAGTTATAGGAGACAAAATAAAAAAGGAAGTTGATCAAAAGTACAAAAAATTTCACCTGAGTTCAAAATATTAAAACTTGCTTGAGTTGGATTGAAGGAAATTATTGGAAGTCAAAAGAAAGTGAAAAGTCAATGGCTGAGCCTATTAGGTAAAGTCAAATGCACCAAAATGCTCCAGATGCATTTTAATCTCAGTCCATAATCGAACAGTTCCTGAGCTTAGAATCTGAAACTAAGCAACATCTCATTATCCAGCCTGATCTGGAAAGCTGAGAAAGCAGCTGGAGGTTACTGACAGAGATAGAGAGAGAAAGACACAGTGTTGTCCAGCTCCAAAAGATGGAATTGGAATTACAAAATTAGAAATTAACTAAGCGGATAGAAACTGTGAGGGGGGAGAATCCACCAGCCCCAGTCACATTGTCTTTAATCTAGAACTGAGCCTCAAACTCTTAGACGGGCGTTCATGATTCTGGGTCAGTTAACCGTGAAAAATCAAAAAGTTTATTCCATACTGATCCTTGAAGTATTCCTTGATTATAGTTAGATGAAAGTTGACATTCTTAGTGCATATGAGCAGGACCTGGAGACATGTCATCGGCAATTCAGGAACTCTGCAAGGAAATCCATACAGTACAATGTGGTGTTTGAAAGGTGAAAGCAAATAATTTTTGACCTATGGGCCAATTCTGTAAAGTATAGCACTAACAATGATGCATTACATAAGATCATATTGCTGGAAGAATTTAAAAATTGCCTAACCCTCCAACTTGAGAATGCTGTTGGATCAGAGAATCCTCAGAGCGAAGAGGTGTGGCGAGGTAGCAGTCAGCTACAATCTTAACCATAGAACTGGGAAACCAGACAGAACCTTTCCAAACCTTTCCCATGAGCATTGGAAAGACAGCAGGGGGAGAGAGATAGATGAAACGCTCCACTCAGAAAAGGAAACTCAATTAAGATTGGACAAAACCATCCTGCAGCATGCGCAGAGACTCTCCTGGAAGTCAATGTGTTCACATTACAATAAAGTAGGCCATGTTTAGAAAAGAAAGAGTTAAAATCTATTTTTTTTCACCAAGGAGGAAGATGTGTCATGGCCACAAAGCATGAAGAGAAATCCCAAAGAAAACTGTATTTATTTGACATTTTCATGGTTACATTTTATTTCCTTTAAAAACGGTAACCTCGCTTGGCTCAAAAATGTCTGAGACATATCACATAAATGCATTCCCAGAAGCTCTGAACTCCATGCATTGTATAGATATTTCAACTATAGCTGACACAGAGGTCTTGGAGCTAAACAATCAGCCTCCAACTATCTCTAGACTAAGGCAAACATCAAGACCTTTATGCTAAAATGGGTGTAGATGCTTTTACGATTACCTCATCGAGTGGAAGAAGAAAGTCTGATAAGCAACCATATATCAAAATCTATTCCTGTTCCCTCTTTGTCCATGACATAAGCTGCAAAAGTTTGTACCGATTTTTGTTTTGAAATTCCTTTTTCTAGAAATATGTATTATTTATATAAAGCATGATAAATATTGTGATATCCTGCAACCTTTTAGAAAAATAAAAATATATTTTATGTGGGTACCGTGTTTCCTTTAAGAACTAGATGTACTTTCTAACTCAAAACAGCTTGCTTGTAGTAAAAGATCTCAGGTTGCCTGGGAGGTAAACAATAGAATAACAAAAAGTCAACCATAAGTTAATTACAAGGGATGAGTAGATTGTGATTGTGATTTTGAGTTCAAACAGCAAGCTAAGAATTTGCCTGCTGCAGAAGAGACAACACCTCTTTTAATCAGAATTTAGTTGAACCTCAGGTGGTAGCTAAAAGAGTTGAAACCTTTTGTTAACTCTAGGCCTCCTAACAGTGATTTGAACTTCTGGGATACCCAAGCTGAGAAGATAGCCAGAGAGCATATTAAATGCAAAATTCCTGACTTAAAGAACATTAGAACCAAGTGGTCATGTTTAAGATGCTGGTGAAACATGCCTTGAATAGGGAGTCTATAATCATGGAATAGCTGGGCAAGAGATTTGAAGGAACTGAACTGCTTGGAAGGCTCAAGAAATCTTAACCCTTATCTGAACCTTTGAAGCCGGCTCAGATGAACTGGTTTATCTTCCAATTTCAGATGAGTAATTGGTTTGAATTATTGAGGGTTTAAGTTGAAAAGAAAAAGCGTGGAAGGAAATACAAGTTACAAAGTTTAGTTAAAGTGCAAGTAACTTTGTACAATGTACTTTTCACATTTTTAACTTTTTTTATGAGTTAAGTTCTTAGTATTCATGTTCTTTAATTTTGGTGTAAGATAATTCTTCTCTTTATGGCAATGAATCTTGTGGCTTCATTCAGGAAATGCCTTAGTTTTCAAATTCTAAAAACAAATGAAAACCGTGACTAGTTTATACCAAGATCATAACAACATCATCAATTGAGGGCTTCTTGCAATTTAAGATGTTTGGATAATTACTTCCATATAATATTTAAATATTAGTAATCAATAACAGATTTGATCTTTGTAAGACCCCTCTTTGTCATCTGTATTACAATGTGTATTTCTAATTTCCCAATTAGAAATCATTGACCCATCACTATGGACACGTCCATTCCTATTTCAGGTGATAAAGGCAGAGTCTAACTAATGTAATGAAATAAAAACAAAAATTGCTGGAAAACTCAGCAGCTCGGACAGCATCTGAGAAGAGGAAATAGAGTTAATATTTTTGAGTCCAGTAACGCTTATTCAGAATGGTCAGTTCTAAGGATGGGTCAAAGGATTAATTCTGTTTCTCTAGCAATTTCTGCTTTTGTTTCAGATCTTCAGCATTTGTAGTTCTTTGTTTTTTTTTCAGTTTAATGAAAAGATGGTTTCGATGATGTTACTGGAATTTAAATGTTACTTTTATATCAATTATCTTTGTCACTGCTGCTTCCTCATACTATGTATAAACAATGACTACCAACTGTAATATTTTGTATTATTGTATAAAGCTTTGCAATGCTACTTGAAGTACAAGTGTGATGGAAGCTGCGGTTTACACCATCAGTAGGAAGCACGTGCAAACGAATGTCAAAATTGATGACTGATCAAATATTCTGTCATTTGCACTGACCCTGATTCTGAAGTATTTTCCATAGTTTGGACACTTGCACCAGTTTATGCATTAAAAACACTTTGCCTTCGCACTTTTGTTGATGAGGCAGTCAAAGGAACACAGAATTTGGTTTGCTTGATTTTATTAAGAAAATATTTCTGATTAAAAACACTATATGAACATTTTCAAGATTCCCACATCTTTTACTCCCTATCTAGCTCTATCCATCTGAGAAAGGATATTACCCGCAATGATCTATGTGTTTGAGCTGGGCTTTTGGAATCTCCTTCCTCTCTGACATGGGGCTGCCTCTCCTGGGCCTTTTATGGGTTGTCGCACAGTCTTCTGCCATGAGTCTTACTGCGAGCGTTAGCTAATGGGGTGGCTTCCTGGTGTGTGTTTTTATCCCCACCTCACCCCTGACTTTCCAGAATGTTCTGTGGCCTTTGTCCAATGGGGTCATGAGCTGGGGTCAAAGTATCCAATGAGGTCGCGCCAACACTCTTCACTGTTGCCATGCCGGGAAGATGTAAGCGTACGTCCTCAGGTACTGGCTGGAAATCAAGATGCCAGAAAGTCTGATCATTACTTCTCCAAAACACAGCCCTCCAGCTGTTTGTAACTGGTTCCTGCTGAACCTTTGTAACCTCGTTGACCTTGCTTTCCACTGTTCTCTGCAGCGAATAGCTGCTAACTGCTGCTGATTTTAGTTTGGTGAATTTTCTGTTAGGCCCTATTTCTCCAGCTGTATGTCAATTTCAACTGTCCAGTTTTGAGTCCGTGAGCACTTGACCATAAAAATTTGTTTTATTTTTGTTCCTTTTGTTTCGTCAGACCCTAATCGAAAGGATATCTGCAATATCAGCTTGGGGTAAATGAGGCAGTAATCTTGTTTTTCTTGTGAATTAAAATGAATTGAAACCAAAGATACAGAACCATAAGTAAAACTCCAAATAGCCCACTGGAGCAGGGCAGGCAGGCTGTGGAAGGTTGTGTTGGGGACAGTTTAAAGAATTTGAAAGCTCGATCCTTATGTGGGAATAAAAGGAAAGTTGCAGTCACTGCTTCAGTGCTTTTAAAGAGTGATTAACCATGGCTGACATTTCATTGAAACCCATCCCGGTTGGATCTGAGATGGATCACCTGTTCGGCCAAGAATCAGTGGCTTAATCTTATGTGGAGAAAGGACCTGGAATTGTACCCGAGGAAAACAGGTTCTTGAAAGACTTTGTGGTTGAATATGATGTCATGTATGCTTGGTGGACCGACTGACAAGCATCTGTCAATTAATGTATAATTTTTAATTTACATATATAATATATGTATAATTTAGTTTGAATTCAATTGTTAACATAAATGTTACAAAAGTGAAATCTTGTCCATTGGGTGGAAATCTAACCAGGCTTTGAGCTACAGGGGCACTGGCAAACTGTGTAGCAGAAACAAGAGAAGTGTTTGGTGAGGTTCATTATGATATTCAGATCGTCTTGCCATATCTTGTACACTTTTCGTAAGTGGCATGATGGGATTCTCACTAGGCAGCAGTGATTTCCCAATTGATGATCATTATTATTTGTTAAACAGTTTACTACCAACCCAACTCGCCACAGGTTACAATCTTACCAAACTCACCACTCATACTAGTCATTGGTAAAACTCAACACGTAATCAGAGCAGGTTCTTGGTGCGTTCATCTCGCAGCTTGCTCCAACCCATATCATGATCTGGATTAAACTGCATCTCCAGGCTCTTTGCTCATTGTCATTGTGTTCACTCAATCTGAGCCTGGCTAAATGTTCACAGCATTGTTGCTTTGCATTGCTCATTGTGCACCTGCCCTCTCACCCAGAGACACCAGGCTGTGTTCTGTGCCATTATCACAGACACAAAGCCAGGAAACTTGTCATAGTTGTCACAAACCTCAGTCAAGTCCAAGATAGACAAACAGGAGGCTGGAAGAACACAGCAAGACAGGCAGTATCTGGAGGAAAGGAAGTCAATATGTCGGGCATTACTGTTCTTCAAAACCATTAGGTTAGCCTTCACTCTGGGGTTCCCAGTACAATAAGTTAAGAGCAGCTTCTGTTACCAGCCCATTGTCTGTTTGAAGCAGTCACAGTCAGGATCCTTTCATAATTAAGGGTAAGGAGCCAAATGATGGACAGCACACAACCCATCTTTACTCTTTCTGCCCTTTTGTGGGAGAGGCAGGTTTTACAGAAGATGAAAATGGGTGGCACAGCTATTACTGTTGGTGCAGGTGGGAAGGTGTCCTGAAAGAGTGAGTAGGCAGCACAGAGGGCACACAGCATCAGTTGTGTCAATGATTGCAGTAGTGAGGGTGGAGTGAAAGGTTTTGCAGGCAGTAGAGAGTGACAGACCATCAGGCTTGGTGGGAGATGGATCCAGTGACAGAGATATATTCAGAGTAAACTATTGGGTTGAAGATGGGTGACACTTACACTAACAGAGTGGAGAAGGACATGGACCTTCTCTGTACACTGCCAGGCATTCCTCTCGACAGTTTAGACTACACTGACAATGATGGCATCCTTGGACCAGGCTGGCATGATCTCGTGGCCTCTGCTGCTAGTCCTGGGGAGGGATAAAGCCCTACCTGTGCACCGTCCCATCCAGCAGGGCCTCCATGTCCCTGCCTGCAAACCTGGGTGCCAATTTGCCCCCATCTTCTGTGTATGTGGCAATATCAGGAACTGTGCAGGACAGTTCCAGATTAACAGATCTTATCTCAGTGCACAATGGCCTTTTAAATTTGGCGCAGGCACGTGTGATGCTGGTGAATCTTGGGACGTCCAATGAGTGCTGAGTTGCAGTGTGTGGTAAGATGGTGTTGAAATCAGAAGTGATACTCAAAACAAGGTCTCAAACACAAATTATTGCAACAAGTTTGCTAAGATATGGTGCAAAAAACTCGCTCAACCTTGACACAACTTGAACTTTGCAAAGAAAGCTGTAAGATTCTGCCCAATACTTTTTCATAGGGGTTGTCCCGTAGATTTGGTTCTTTAAGATAATAGATTTCTGCAGAGATTATGACACATGGACTTTGCGACTTGTAAGCCTTCGAGACACTCTTCATTTCAATTTCTTGCTAATTGGTATGGTCTTGACATTTCCTGTCACTTCAGTCTTTGGCTTTGCTGATCCCTTAAGTCCTCCCCATTAAAGTGCTGCTACAAACCCATTTCATTTTCTGTTTTAATGTGTTTTTCGCATTCCAAATGGAGAGCTGCGCATTTGGCACTGACTGCTCACCACTTATCTTTGAATGACACTCAAAAATAAAAATCATTTAGGTTTTGCACTGATGTCATCAGATGGATTTCAATATAAAACCATGGGAGCAGAATTAGGCCATTCAGCCCCTCAAGCATCCTCATCCATACCAGATTGCAGTTAATCATCAATTTCAATGTTATATTCCCATGCTATCCCCATTGTGAACCTTATGTCTTTCTTTATTTTTTACTATGTTTTTGATTGTGAACTGAAATGAGAAAAGAATTGTTTTAAAAACCAAAGATTGCTGAAGGATTACTGCATGAATTTTGAATGCAAGCAACCTAATACTTATAGTAAGCATTGTTTATACTGGTGGTGGTTCAAACAGTAGGAGGAGAAGGTGCGGATGAGTGGAACCATGGGTGTACACAAATAGAGATTCAGCTGGCAATAAATACCTGATTGATCTGTGGACCAGTGACCAGTTATCAATGACAAAATTCTTCTGGCTAATCGGTACTCAGGTAGCTGAACAACTTAGGGTTGTGAACAAGATAGGGGCAGAAGCCTTCAGACATCCACTGAGGAACAATTTTTCTTCTCTGCAATTAAAGCCATTTTGCATTTGAGGAAAACCATTTTCTTTCTCCAGCAGTTGCTGTGAGCTGTAATTTGTAATTATTGAGGCAGAGACCTATTATAAATGTAAGTCATTCACCCTATGTTCTTGCAAGCCAATGAAAAGATTCGGAGAAGGAAGACTGAGATGTGGCTTTCTGATTTACACAATAACATCTCTGATGATCCTGTGAACAGCTACCACTGATCTGCTTTCCCAGTTTTCCCTTCACTCATAATACCCATGTTTTTTTTTCTTGACTGTGCCTATTTGTGTTTGTGTGTAAGGGAGAATTTACAAAGTTTTAATTAATAGAATTATATCTGACAGTTCATAATTGTTTACCTATAGCTAGTCTATTTAATTGTAATGAATCATCATTTTTGTTAACAACAGATACCTAGTCCTTGTTTTCAACCTGGGTCTAAATTGGGAATTGTGTGTATTTTTATAGAATCTTTCATTTTTACAACAACTCTGGGAGTACCAGGACTTGATTTCCAGCACTCCATCCTACTGAGACATAACACCATATCCTTTGCTATAATTAGTGACTAAAAATCTATCAGTCTCTGTCTTGAACTTACTGAATGATTGTGCATTCACAGTCCTCTGGGTAGATGCTTCCTCTCCCCTCACCCAGAGTATGGTGGAAACAAATATTAACCACTCTTTGTCTTTTCTAGAGGTTGTCAACCGAAGCATTCCATATTCGCATCAGGAGATCTCTAGCTTGCAAGGTACAGCTAGCTATGCATTGGGATTCCTTAAAGATTTTTCACAGTGACTGACTGCTGCCTACTTTGCTGTAAAATTGGACCAGTTTGCTGACATTGATCAAAGTCCCTTTGCTGTATTCAGTTTTTATTAGCTGCTGACCCTAGCCTGATGTAGCTTTGTTCACAAAGGCACTAGATCACAATAGATGAGGAAAGTCATGTGGCTATTCTTGCTTCATCCATCTAGAGAGATTCTAATGCCCTCTCTTCCCGTACTATCCACCTTTTTGTTCCTAATGTTGATCAATCTTTGTATGAAGAAGAGCTTTCTAATACGTACCTTTCTCTAATTGAAACCTTTGCCCCCTTATTCCACTCTGGCAGATTAGCATTCCAGGTTAACTTCCCTATATTGTTAACAACTTAGGTATCTCCATAATTACCTCCATATTATATTCATCAAGTCTACTGATAAATAATTCTATATTTTACATGAAATAGAAGAAAAACAAATGTGCAATGTGTCTTTTGTTACCCTTTTGTTAAGAGCACAACATTATGACCTAGATATACATCCCCAGTGTCCTTCAGAATTTTTCCAGTCATTTTCCCTGTTTTCTGTGAAAAATATCATAAAAGTTAAGGGTAATTTTTATGATAAACATGAAGGTAATTCTAAGTCTATTTACCTAAGCCTTTCATTTATTTTTTTAATAAAATTATTATTTTACTGGAGATTTGCTTATGTCAGCATGTTGTTCATGTCTTCCCTTCTCATTACCTGGAGGATATATTCATTTGTGACACATACCTTTTTATATTAGTTCGCAGTTTCAGTTTCAGGTTTGGAAGAGCCATTCCACGGATAAGAAGTTTCACAAGAACTTCAGAAACATGGAAACATTGGAGAAGCTGAGGCTGTCTTTGAAGAAGAGAAGATTCAGAGGAGAATTGTTGGATGGGTTCAACATCATGAATAGTTGAGATAGAGTAGATGGAGAGAAAAACTATTCCCATTTCAAGAAGAGTTGAGAGACAGAGGATGTTGCTGTAAAGTGATTAGCAAAGGAGCTATAGCAGTTATGAAGAAAACTTCTTTGTGTAGAACTTGGTCAAGATCTGAAGTGCACTGTCCAGAAGGGTGCTGGAGGCAAGTAGAATTCTATGAATTCAAAGTGAACCTGGTGAATGACTGAGAGTAAAGATTTGCTGGGCTACAGGAAAAGGATAGAGGATCGAGGCCAGCTGGTGTGTTCTTGCCGAAGCTCAAAACAGAGATGGCAGGCCAATTGACCTCCATCCGTGCAGAGATTCTACTACGACTTTATGATTCAAGCTTGTATGCATCTTTTGTTTTTATAGTCTTGAGATAAAAAAAAGTAATATAACACAGCGGATGTGCTCTTGGTTGTTTCCTGTGCATATTACGATATATATCAGTAGATTTTGATCTCCACTACTTAGTAGACAAACTCCCATCTCTTATAGAACACATCTGATTTATATTCCTTTGAATTCAATGGACTGGAAACTGAAGAGGTTCTATGATGGGTTAACAATGAAGACAACAACCTACACTTTTCATTCTGTGGGCACCAGCCTTCAACCATTCCAGGACTTTCTATTCTAGTTTATTTCTGGTCCATTTACTAATCAAGATGAATGTTGCTTTCTATGGCATTCTTCGCATTTTGGATCAAGAAGCAGTCATGCTGTATGTCTATGTATACTAATCATATATGCAACTGAACACAACTGTATTTATATTTAGCCTTAGATTTCCTGATCTGTCATGAGTTGATTGAAGCAAACTAATTTTGTCCTTATGGTGACCTGAGTCTGCAGCATTATCCTAGCATTATCTTTGCCATTTTTAGCAACAATGATGTCAGTACTAGACTAATTCATTTATAGATTTCTGTGCCACAAAGGATTGACCTAAGTTATCTCCAAAATGTCCCTCACACACAGGGCTACTTCACTTTTGCTTTTTTGTTTACCTTGTCTTTTATAAAAAGCGTCTACCATGAAATGCTGCAATTAATTTCCACCCTCTGAATTAGAAATCTGAACTAGGTGTACACTCCATAAACAATCTAGATTATATGACACCTGATCCACTACAAAACTCGAACAAAAGAACAAGATATTGCATTTCCATTTCCAAATACCGTATATTCCTAGAATCAATTATGTATTGTTTCTGACGGAATGTTCATACCTTTAGATCCTAAATGAGTTTAATTTTTCTGCATTGTCCCTTTATTTCACAATCATTCCTCACTTTTCTGCTGTGACTAATTATTGCTGCATACATAATTGCGTTAGTCTACCTTCCTTTCATTTTACCTTGATGTTCGAATAGTGATTTAATGAATCCCCCTCCTCACCAATACCAATTATTGTCATTCATTAATAGTTTAAATAATATTTTTAAATGGTATAATAATCTAAATAATCTTCAAGCAGCAATTATTGGGTAAGAATTGTGGTTGATTTATTATTCAAATTGGATAGACTTTACATGTAAAGTATTTAAATAGAATTTAAAATGGGCCTAGTCTGTGGAACTAGAATATTCAGACTCTTTGAATACCAAAACAATTCTTGATATGTACAAAATCACCACCCTCGATTTCCTTTCAAGGGAGGTGGTTATTTTACAAAAGGCTCATGGACAGAAAGCTATTTGTTATTTCATTATAATGATAATTCAACAGCAATATTTTGTCTTACATAACAGAGAGGCTACAGGTAGAAGAAAATAAGGAACTGAAAGAGTCTAGGAGTTGGGTTTTCATGGAGAAAGCAAGACAAATTTAGGTAATGTCAACACAAAGGAAGGTGTCATTGGTGAATACTGACAGGTGTTTTTGTTCTAATAATATTCAATTTATTCTGAGATTATGTCTCCGGTCCTGGACTCTCCAAAAAAGGAAGCAACCTTTCAGCATCTGCCCCGTCAAGCCTCTTAACAGGCTGCTCACATCATTTCTGTTTTAATAAGACCCCCTGTCATTCCTCCAATTCCAATGAGTGCAATTCCAAACTATTCAACTTCTCCTCATAAGAAAATTTCTGCATATCCAGGATCGGAGTAGTGAACATTCTCTAGTCTGCATCCAATACCAGTACATTTTTCCTTAGATAAGGCCAAATACTGTTTTAACAACATCTGCCTATCTTCATACTGAATTCCCTTTGAAATAAAGGCTGGCATTCCATGTGCCTTCCTTTTACCTTCTGAACTTGGATGTTATCTTTTCATAATTCAAGTATTAGGACTCCCAAATCCCTCTGTGCTTTCTGCAGTCTGTTCCCATTTTTAAAAAAATCAGCTCATCTGTTATTCCTGCCAAAGTACATAATCTCACATTTTCCACATTGTGTTCCATCTGCTATGTTTTTTCCTACTAACATAACCTATCTTTACCCCTTTGTAGAATCCTTGCGTCGTCCTCACTATTTGCCTTCCCACCTATTTTTGTGCCATCCACAAAACTTGGTGTTAGTACATTCACCTCCATCATTGAAGCCATTAATATACATTGCAAATAGTTCCAGCCCCGGAACTGATCTCTGCGACACTCCACTGAAGCTCAACTGAAAGTGTTTCAATTGCTTGGTATGTGCTCCCCACGTACAGTTCGTGTCTTGCACATGTAAACCAGGTTGAGCAGGGCAATTTTGCTATGGAAGCTGTTTGATTGGAAGACTCACATCTCTTCATTCTGTGGCTGATGTTTCAAGTCTGCCAAAGGCTATATTTGCTTTAATAATTTTTGCATGTGGCATTTTGTCAGTATAGACAGTTCAAGTGAGTGCGCTATTGAGATAATTGAATTTACAAGATCTGGACATGGACTGAAACCTTGGGTACGAAGTCAGACTTTCTAGAGCAGACTGGAACATTACTTCAGTTTTCCTTATGCTGACTGTAAGGCTGAAGTTGTTGTATACAATTGAGTACAAGTCCATGCTACATGCCTCCTGAGTATTGAGACCATTACAGTTTTATATTTATTTTTTTCAATTTGGGTTTGGAACTGAGAACTTAAAGTAAATCAAAATTTGAGCAGCAGCCTGGTTTGGAAAGAGGTGAGAACAAACAAACTAGTGTTTGTTTATGGGAACTGGCCTGGAGAGATAATTACAAGTTAAGCTTTGTCCTGAGGACACTGCAGATATTTTGACATTCAGATGACCTAAGCTCAGGAGCTTAAGCACTGGCAGCTGGTGGGATATTGAACTGACCAATCAAGGGTGGACTGGTGTTAGGCAGCCAATTACAGGGAATGTTGGTAAAAGAGTGGGGGATAAAGATTGAACCAGTACTTTTTTTTTATTTTACCAAAACCTTTAAAAAAAAAGTCAAATATTAAAACAAAAAGCAAACACATCAGGTCTATGGTAGTGCCAATCCATCCAAAGTCCCATAGCAGTTGTATTGTAACCACCAGCCATTGTAAAAGGTAAGATTTGGAAATTCGCTGTTCAGGTTACAACTCCAACACAGAAGTCAAACATTCCCATATAGTTGATCAGCCTGAACATTGATGAGTTTATTTTCACAGCCTTGGTGGTCTCATGCCAGGTGGAGGAGGACCTTACATTCCTGGTGGTGGCAGTTTCATCTCTGGCAAAATCCTTGTAAATCTTTTCTGAACCCTTCGAAGTTTCACAACATCCTTCCTATAGCAGGGAGAACAGAATTGCATGCAGTATTCCAAAAGTGGCCTAACCAATCTCCTGTACAGCCACAACATGACCTCCCAACTCCTACACTCAATACACTGACCAATAAAGACAAGGATGCCAAATGTCTTCTTCACTATCCTATCTACCTGTTACTTTACTTTCAAGGAACCATGAACCTGCATGCCAAGGTCTCTTTGCTCAGCAACACTCCCCAGAACCTTATCATTAAGGGTATAAGTCCTGCCCTGATTTGCCTTTCCAAAATGCAGTACCTCACATTTATCTAAATTAAACTCCGTCTGCCACTCCTCAGCCCATTGGCTCATCTGATCAAGATCCTATTGTACTCTGAGGTAGCCACCTTCACTGTTCATTACACCTCCAATTTTGGTGTAATCTGCAAACTTACTAATCATACTTTTTATGTTCACATTCAAATAATTTATATAAATGACAAAAAGCAGTGGACCCACCACCAATACTTGTGGCATACCGTTGGTCACAGGCCTCCAGCTTGAAAAGCAACTCTCCACCACCAGCCTCTGTCTTCTACCTTCGAGCCAGTTCTGTATCCAAATTGCTAGTTCTCCCTGTATTCGATGTAATCTAACCTTGCTAACCAGTCTGCCATGAGGAGCCTTGTCGAATGTCTTACTGAAGTCCATATAGATCACATCCACCACTCTTCCCTCGTCAATCGTCTATGTTACATCTTCAAAAAATTCAATCAAGTTAGTGAGACATTATTTCCCACACAAAGCTATGTTGACCATCCCTAAGTCCCTGCCTTTCCAAATGCATGTAAACCCTATCCCTCAGGATTCCTTCCAACAAGCTGAATGGTTTAAGCTATAGGGAGAGGCTGAATAGACTGGGGCCATTTTCCCTGGAGCATTGGAAGCTGAGGGGTGACCTTATAGAGGTTTTATAGAATCATGAGAGGCATGGATAGGGTAAATAGACAAGCTCTTTTCCCTGGGGTGGGGGAGTCCAAAACTAGGGGACATAGGTTGAAGGTAAGAGGGGAAAAATTTAAAAGGGACCTAAAGGGCAACTTTTACACTCAGACAGTGTACGTGAACGGAATGAGCTGCCAGAGGAAGTAGTGGAGGCTGCTACAATTACAACATTTAAAAGCCATCTGGATGGGTATATGAATAGAGGAAGAGTTTAGAGGGATATGAGCCAAATGCTGACAAATGGGACTAAATTTATTTAGGATATCTGGTTGGCATGGACGAGTTGGACCGAAGGGTCTGTTTCCGTGTTGTATATCTCTATGACTCGCTGTGACTCTATAACCTGGTGTCATGTAACCTCTGACCTTATTCTATGAAGATAACACTTAATTTTTTTAACTTTGTTTCTTTTACTGCTTTATACCTATACACTTTTCACTGTACTCCTGTACTTCTGTATTTAAGTGTGTGTGACAATAAAAATCTAAATCTAAATCTAAAACATCCTGTATCGTACTCTGTTGGAGGCAAGTCTCCAGCTATGCATTAGCCAGCAGCTTAATGTTCAGCAAGTGTAGTTTGGCAGCATTTCCATTTCATTGCTGTTGTTTGAAAGTGGACTGATGTGATGGTAACTGGCTGGATTGGATTTGTCCTTTTTTTTGTGGACAACATACCTGGGCAATGCTCCACGTTGTCAGATATATGCCAGTCTTGTCGCTGTAGTGGAGCAGTTTCACTAATTTTGGAGCACAAATCTTTGCACTACAACTGGGATGGTGGGGCTCATAACCTCCGCAATATTCAAGTGTACACGGCCATTTTGAATCGAACTGTCAGTGGACTGTCATCTGTGATCTCAGAAACCTATGAAAGAGGCCATGAAGAATCATCCATTCAGAACTTCTGCATGAAGATGATTACAGATGCTCCAGACTTATCTTTTGCATTGATGTGCTGGGCTCTCCCACGATTGTGGTTGGAGTATGCTTATTGATTCTCTTCCACCATTGTTTAACAGTTTAATTGTTCACCACCATTTGCTACAGAATGTCACAGAACTTTAATCTGATCTGGTGATTGTGGGATCTCTTAGCTGTATCTATAGGATGATGCTTCTCATGTTTAAAGTGCATGCAGTCCGATAGCATAGTTCACCAGGTAGGAGCTCATTGATAGGTATGACTGTGCTGCTCCAGAGGTGTTCTCCCTCAGCCTTTATTGAACCAGGATTAGACCGCTGTCTAGAGTGAGGAATATGCCAAGCTAAGGGATTACAGATTGTGGTTGAATACAGCTCTACTGCTAGCAGTACTGTCATGGAAAAATACATCTGTGATAGGTAGATTGGTGAGGATGAGGACAAGTATGTATTTCCTTTGTCTTTGTTCTCTCAGTATCTGCCCAGATTGGCTGAAACATCCTTCAATGCTCAGGCAGTTCGCTCAGTAATGGTGACAGCAAGCTACGCTTAGTGATAGGCATTAAGATCTCATACAGAGTCAATGCTATGGCTTTGCTGTTTTTGGTTCTTCTTCAAGGGATTTTCGAATGGAGAAGAACTGATTCATTGGCTCAGGAAAGGAACTTGCTGTCAATAAGCAGCAAGACTCCCTTGCCCTTGTATGCTGTGATGTTGTGAGATTTCATGGAATCTAGAGTCAATGTTGAAGACTCCCAGGCAACTCCCTCCTGCATATCACTGAACTGCTGCCTCTGATAAGTCTGTCCTGGTTCTTTGAAATATCTTGGGATGATTGATTGATCTGCAGCCTGTGTTACGACAATAGCTAACAGAGAACCCATGGTTTGCTCAATCTTGGGAGTTGTGGGTCCACTGATGAGGCTCCAGGGAACACATTGTTTATCTTCTGGAGACCCCTGGCACGTGCAGCTCTGCTCAACTAAATTCACAACCATGAAACCCCTGCTTGGCCTCACTGTGCATGGGACCTCACCCTCTCCCCTCACTGGGTAACACCGGATCAACACATCCCATATACATAAATGATCTGGAGGAAGATATAGATGGTCTGATTAGCAAGTTTGCAGATTGGTGGAGTAGCAGATAGTGAAGGGGACTGTCGGAGAATGCAGCAGAATATAGATAGATTGGAGAGTTGGATGGAGAAATGACAGATGGAGTTCAATCCAGGCAAATGCAAGGTGATGCATTTTGGAAGATCCAATTCAAGAGCAAACTATACGGTAAATGGAAAAGCCCTGGGGAAAATTGATGCACAGAGAGATCTGGGTGTTCAGGTCCATTGTAACCTGAAGGTGGCAACGCAGGTCGATAGAGTGGTCAAGAAGGCATACGGCATGCCTTCATTCATCGGATGGGGTATTGAGTACAAGAATTGGCAGGTCATGTTACAGTTGTACAGGACTTTGGTTCGACCACATTTGGAATACTGCGTACAGTTCTGGTCGCCACATTACCAAAAGGATGTGGATGCTTTGGAGAGGGTGCAGAGGAGGTTCACCAGGATGCTGCCTGGTATGGAGGGCGCTAGCTATGAAGAGAGGTTGAGTAGATTAGGATTATTTACAATAGAAAGACGGAGGTTGAGGGGGGACCTGATTGAGGTCTACAAAATCATGAGAGGTATAGACAGAGTGGATAGCAAGAAGGTTTTTCCCAGAATGGGGGACTCAATTACTAGAGGCCACGATTTCAAGGTGAGAGGGGAAGAGTTTAAGGGAGATATGCGTGGAAAGTTCTTTACGCAGAGGGTGGTGGGTGCCTGGAACACGTTGCCAGCGGAGGTGGTAGAGGCGGGCATGATAGCGTCATTTAAGATGTAACTAGACAGATACATGAATGGGCAGGCAGCAGAGGGATACAGATCCTTGGAAAATAGGTGACATGTTTAGATAGAGGCTCTGGATCGGCGCAGGCTTGGAGGGCCGAAGGGCCTGTTCCTGTGCTGTAATTTTCTTTGTTCTTTGTTCTATACCTGCCACCACCAACATCCCACCACCCCATTCCTCCTGACATCCCTCACTTCACCTGCTCTTTACAAAAACTGATATCAAAGAGGAGCTGCAGGTGATGGGGGAGGTGTAGTGAGTACAGTCGGAGAGGGGATGGGGATGTGGTGAGTACAGTCAGGAAGTGATGGGGTTTGGTGTGCACAGTCGGGGAGGTGATGGGAGTGTGTCAAGTACAGTTGGGGAGGTGATGGGAGTGTGT
>NC_063333.1:101840604-101840809 GCF_021869965.1 Rhincodon typus | reverse complement strand
TGTCAAGTACAGTTGGGGAGGTGATGGGAGTGTGTCGAGTACAGTCGTGGAGGTGATGGGGGTGTGGTGAGTACAGTCGGGATGGTGATGGGGATGTGGTCAGTACAGTTGGGCAGGAGATGGGGGTGTGGTGAGTACAGTCGGGGAGGTGATGGGGCTGTGGTGTGCACAGTCGGGGAGGTGATGGGGATATGGTGAGTACAGT
>NC_063333.1:101825133-101840594 GCF_021869965.1 Rhincodon typus | reverse complement strand
GGTGTGGTGTTCACAGTCAGGGAGGTGATGGGGGAATGTGGTGAGTACGGTCGGGGAGGTATTGGGGAAAGTGGTGGGTACAGTTGGGGAGGTGATGGGGAGAGTGGTGAATACAGTCAGGGAGGTGATGCGGAATGTGATGAGTACAGTCAGAGAGGTGATGGGGCCCACTCGCTGCCACCATGTGGTCTGCGCTTAGCCCATTTGCTGCCGCCATGACACGGTCTTCATTATTGACATCTTCCAAGTAGAAAGGGATTCCAGATGGTCAGTTCACAGGCACAATGGCTCCCAAAGTAAAATAGCAAACAAGTATTTCACAAAACAGTTCACACTTCAGATTGTTTTAGTGGACAGCCAGATCTAAATAGAAAATGAAGCAAACATATTTGGGGGACTTCAGTACTTAAATTGGACTGATAGACGTACCATCACTCAGAAGCAACTTAGGCATTGCATTTCTTTTCCAGCAGTACAAAGTAATTTTAAAATACTATTTGAAGGAAATTAGGATGTTCTCCTGATGTTCCATTCTGCAATCCTCGCAACTATTGCCCCTACCTCTTCCCCACCCTCCAAATACAATCCCACCTAGAGTAGATTAGTCAGTCATTTTCCTACTGCTGTTTGTGTGACCTTACTGTGCAAAAATTGACTGTAGACATAACATTCACTGCATTTCAAAGATTTTTCTAGGTTTCTGAAAGAGGTGACAGGAGGCAGAGAGATCCATTTTAAAACTCAAAGACAAAGCTGTGATATTTGAAGAAGTTAATGGACATACTGCTGCTTGGAACATCAACTGAACATGTCATTGCATTTACTCAACCTGCAATGCATTCTGCACAGTACCTGGATGTAAATGAATTTTTTTTTTTGCTTGTATTTATTTACAAAAATAAACTAATATTTCCTTTATGCTTCAACTTCTAAAGACTAGTTAGACTGAAATATAATTTTGAACCAATTACACAATCCTTTTGAAAGACAACTCAATTATTGCACACTGAATTCCATTTTATCTGCAGAGTACCATGTAGCCTACAGACAAGACTTGTTTCTTTCTGCAGTTCCATCAAAGCTTGTGGAAATCAACAAGCACATTTAAAATTGGAAGATCCGGCAAGTGTTATTACAGGTGAACATATTTGTTTTGCCTGGAAAGATTTAATCTTCTATTACAAATCCTATTTTATTGTTCACTATCTGGCAAAAAAAAAGTGTCAAAGTGCAGCTATTTATCACAGTGCACCAAGAGCAGCTAGCTTGCTGCACAAAATTGAATTCTCTCAGCTCATCATTGAAGCAAGCTAGCATGAAATATTGTGGTTTGTAAGATCCTGCTTTTCTGATGGGTTACCTGGTGACAAATTTTATATACAGAGGTATGAAATACCATTGTTTTGTTGTCAAACAACATGGTTACATCAGAAAAAACTTCCTTGATAAGAAATAGAAATAAGCATTCAGTGATATGCTCCTTTTTGTAACCAGCTAATAGAGAAATGTAGGGCAGTTGCACATTTCCTCACAGCATGTTAGTGGATTAATTATTGAGGCCTTGTGAAGCCAAGTTGATGTCCTGAAACAGATGAACTCCTAATACATGTGGAAAACTTCCCAATCTTCTCTTTCTGTTTTCAATATTTTCAGTTTCCTGACCTTAAGTTGGTGTAGGTTAAATTCAACACATTGAAAGTGAATGCCTATGTGGTTTATTACACATGCTGTTAAAGTAGCTTTACTAACTACGCCTTGGAAATATTGTTTTAAAAAGGGTCTAAATTTTTTTTGTACAGTCCATTTTCAAATATGCTGCCTATTGACTGAGCACTCAGCAGGAGCTAGGTGTGTGCATGAATAGCATGAGTGTACAGCTTGCCTGCACTTTTTAAAGACAAACCATCTGTCAGAAAAATGAACCCACATTACAGCGGCTGAAGAAATGGTCACAAGAAGGCTTTAATGGAAGGAAGGAGACTTATAACAGGACAACAACAAGAGGATTCCTAGGTTCCCATTTGAGGCTTTAGTCGGGAGATCAGGAAGCGGGGAGAGAACATGTTTCCATGGAGGATGATCAGGCTCTAAGATGCACATTGTAAATGGAATGGAACCAAATGGTCACAAGGTCAGTTCCCAAAATCTGATCCTGGCTGCAGTGATGATAAAATGCAATGACTTCCCAAACGTATTCAAGGACACTGAGTATATATTGTTTCCTGATTTATTCATGGGACAAAGAAATTTTTGTCCATGTTAATTGGCTTGGAGAAGGTGGTGTCAGTCCATGTGATATGGGTACACCCACAATGATGCTTGTAAATCAAACATTACCCCTTTTGTTGTTTAAACTCTTTTGCACTTTTTCTCAGACCTGCACTGTTGTTCTTCTCACCCCAATCCCTTTTATTTACCCAAAACGTGGTGTAGTTCTAACTTTTCTTAGTTCTGACGAAAGACAGACCTGAAATGTTATTTCTGCCTCTTTCTCCACAGATACTGAAAAAATTTATTGAGTGTTTCCAATATTTTCTGTCTTTATGGCACTCTGTTCTGCTTTATTCTCTACAGTTAAAGCTGTGAATCAGTAACCATGAAGATGGAAACAGTTCTATTAAATTTTCATTCAGTTATGAAATGATTCAAGGATTACATAGCAGTTTTTCAAATCTGATTTCAATCGCATTCTGCTCTTAGACATGAAATGTAAGCACAGATGGTTTGATCATGGTGCCTTTCATGCCCATTTCACCCCATCCCTCACTCCAACCCCGCCCCTTCTGCAAGTACAATGATCTTAATGGTCACTGAAACTCACCCTGCTGCCTGAGTGTAGGCTCTGTTCCTGAAGGTGGTACAGTTCAGTGAATATTTACTTGATGAGACATAGCTGTGCCAGACATATCTCCAGGCTGGAAGCAGGGAAACTGCTCTCTGTAAACCCTTGGTAAGTATGACCTTCTATTGATTGTACCTCATCCTTTTGCAGACAGCTTCTTCTCTGCTTCCTATCCAAGAGCAACTGCAACTATAGCTCCCTTCACTGAAACAGATTTTTTTCCCAATAACCCTTCCAACTCTTCCCACCTTCCTGACAGAGTCCAGGTTACTTCTTATAAACCCAGAACCTTTTCTAAACTCCTCCAACAACAAATTCCACTTATTCTGTAGTAGTAAAAGAAAGTCAGAAGCAACCCCAACCCAAAACTCAGAACCATGCTGCCATGCTGATTCCTTTAATTAGTGGCACTGGAGTTGGTAGGTTCACCATGGCCTCCTTTTGTAGCTGAACATGTGTGAAATTGGATTAAGGGAGGATGTTATCAGATCCAAAATGATACATTATTAACACAACAACAGTTAGCGTTTGTTGCCACTTTGCCCACGCTGCATGCTCTTGGTGCATACATGATTACACTAAGAACCTCAAAACCATGGTGTGACATATAGGTCAGAAGCAATCCAACCAATAATTTTGAAGTTTTGGGCTTCCGTAGCATTAGTAATACCACCAGAGCTGCATTTGCGAGTCTTAACCTGCAAAATAATAATTCTATGTTCTGCTTCATTCCCTACAGGCAAAGCTGTGAATCAGTAACCGTGAAGGTGGAAATAGTTCTATTAAATTTTCATTCAGTTATCAAGCAATTTAAGGATTACATAGCTGTTTTTCAAATCACAAATTATGAAAGGATGCTAATCAACCTGTCGTGTCCACTCTTTGAAAGATTTACCCAATTAGTCCCACTCCTTTGATGTTTTCCAAAAACTCTGCGCACTTTTCCTTTTCAAATAAATGTTCATCATCACCCTTTTAAAAGTTACTTATCTCTACACCCTGTCAGGCAGTGTGTTCCATGCCCTGATCATGTTGAATTCTGTAAATCCTTTTACAATCAAAGACTAGCTTGACTTTATGACAGATCTAATTGATCATTGACTCAAGCTCTACATCAACAGATCTTCAATTTATTTTAATCATGCACTAAGGCATGGATTGTATTACCCAAAGTAAAATCATTCAGAAAGGTGTTGTATGTATTGTAGGATCAATGACTGCTGACTAATTGTTGTGTTAAAGTGTTGCCACAAATCTTCTTTCTAGATATTTTTAAATCAATCTGTCCAGAAATGACACACCAGTAGTGCAGGTGGGAGTTGAACCTGGGCCCCATGGTCTACATGTAGGGACACCACCACTGCACCTTAACTGCCATAATTCTCATTTTTACATTGAGTCTAAGGGCCTATTCAATTAACTGTGGTAGATGATGAACTCCTAATGAAAGGAGGCAATTGTTTTAACATAATGTAGTTTATTGCAAAATAGCAATAGGTACAAGTCACATTGGTTTGTGGGGATCATAGGAACAGTAGAAGGCCATTCAACCCATCTAGTCAATCCCAGTGTAGTCATGGCTGAACAGACACTTCAATGTCTTTTACCCATACCATCTCTATAACGCTGTACACCATTGGTAATTAGAAATCTATCATTCTCATTCTTTGAAACTCTAGGGAACACAGGCTCAGTTTGCCCAATCTCTCCTCATTGGACAGTCGCAACCTTCTGGAAATAAGTTTGGTGAACTTTCCTTGCACTCCCTCTATAACAATAATATCCTGAAATAAGGAGACCAAAACTGCACACAGTCATTCAGGTGTGGTCTAACCAAGTTCCTATACAAGTGAAACAAGACTTCACTACTCCTGTACTCAGATCCTCTTTACAATACAGGCTAATAGTTTGCTGCTTCTGCACATTAGTCTTCAGGGACCTATCTACAAGGACACCTAGGTCCCTTTGTACATCTCACTTTCCAATCTCTCACCATTTAGGAAATAATTTGCACATATGTTACTCCTTCCAAAGTGGATAACCTCACATTTTTCCATATTATATTCCATCTGCCATGTTTTTATCCATTAACTAAGCATGTGCCAATCCTCCTCAAACTGTTTTACACCTTCCTCACAACACACATTCCCACTTAGCTTTGTATCATCCTAAAAGTTGGAAATATGACATTTGAACATAGTTGAACATAATAACTAAGACTAGCAGGAGACAATGATGATGTACCTCTTCCTCACCTGAGATATAGTTAGATTGGGTGGAACTTAATTCAATCTCAAACATTTTAACCTTTTCAGAATCATTACCCTATTCAGCAAAGGGAAGTAGGTATGTACTTGAAATTAAATCATTTGCAACATAATAAGGAAAATAATGGGAACTGGGCCTAATTGGAGAACTCCACTGGAAAGCTATTACATAGTGGGCCAAATGGCCTTCAATATTCTATGATGCTTTGATTTCAAACCTTTATTCCACAAAGTGACAGGTTTGTACATGGGTCTGAAAGCGTCAATATGGGGGCGAGCCAAAAGTATGATCCACAGCCATGATGTCTTATGGGCTTATCGATGAAGTTTAGGATCTCAAAAGAGAGAGAATTAACAACAGGTCTTCATGGAAGTCTGCATATCAATGTATCCTGTAACTAGTTACGAACTTACAATAAACTATATCTTGTTAACTACGAGAGACTTTTTCAGACCAGGAAGTGGTTTCCTCGACCACACTAGACGAAACAGGCTCTGTAGTTTCCCACATGTGAAGAGGAATGTGGTAGTGATCTTTATCCTGAGCAACATTTCAGGAGTACAGTGAAGTGAGCTGGCAGATCCATACAACAGAGAGTGTGAATCACACTTGCAGATGGTCTTTTAATTTTTCTTTCCCAATTTACCAAAATATGGCATTTTTTTTATTCATTTGTGAAATGTGGGCCTCACTAGCTGGCCAGCATTTGTTGCCTGGCCCTAGTTGCCCTTGAGAAAGTGGTGACGAGCTGCCTTCTTGAACCGCTGCAGTCCACTTGCTGTGGGTTGACCAACAATGCCATTAGGGAGGAAATTGCAGGATTTCAACCCAGCTTTTTTATAGTCAGTATTTCAACTTAAATTGAACTGAATTTTTAGGATTCCAAATATTCATTGTAAAGCATTACACTTTCAGCAGTTTCCTGATATTCTTGCCACTTTAGGTAACTCAATGACTTTTGGTCACAATAGTTGAAATTTTCTTGGCCTTTTGAGGACAGATTAGCAGTTGGAAAGCTGAAGAAGAAAATGAGGCAGGAAGGCACAAGTGCCAGGAGCTACCTGCCACCATGCCATTCATGTCAAAGTGAGCACATTGCCTGTGTCAGCAGTGCCCGACACCAGGTGTGGTGACTGTTAGGTTAAACCTATTGGGTCTTCTTAGTATATGGCACTTGGAGGAGTCCCCAGGTGGCAATGATTCTAGCAGTGGCACCACCTCCTCAGCATGCCAAGGTGCCTGCCTGCCTGCCAGAGCATGGTGACTTCATGCCCACTTGCCTGTTTGAAGGGTGCTTGACCATCCAGGTCTGCCTGAGACTGCTGAGTGTCTGCTCCTCTGATTCAGTCATAAACTCTTTCCTGCTGGCTCAGGGCAGCCCCAGCAGTGAGCTCTTAACTGGCTGCTGCTGGCAATTTATCTTTATGACTCTATAACTTGCCCACAACCAATGTCAGGATCACTGGTCTATAGTTCCCTGGCTTTTCCTTACCACCTTTCTTAGATAGTGGCACCACATTAGCTAATCTCCAGTCTTCCGGCACTTCACCTGTGGCTATCAATGATACAAATATCTCAGCAAGGGGCTCAGCAATTCCTTCCCTAGCTTCCCACAAAGTTCTAGGGTATACCTGATCAGGTCATGGTGACTTACGCACCTTTATGCTTTTTAAATTGTCCAGCACCTCCTCCTCTGTAATATGGACATTTTTCAAGATGTCGCTATTTATTTCCCCACGTTCTCTATCTTCCATATCTTTCTCCACAGTAAACACTGATGCAAAATACTGGTTTAGTATCTCCCCCATCTCCTGCGGTTCCACGCATAGATGGCCTTGCTGATCTTTACGAGTCCTATTCTCTCCCTAATTACCCTTTTGTCCTTAATGTATTTGTAGAATTCCTTTAGATTCTGCTTAACCCCTATTTGCCAAAGTTACTCATCTCCTCTTTTTGCCCTCTTGATCTCCCTCTTAAGTATACTCTTACTCCTTTTATGCTCTTCTGGGGAATCACACAATTTCTGCTGTCTATACCTGAAACATGCTTCCTTCTTATTCATGACTAAGACCTTAATTTCTCCAGCCATCCAGCATTCACTACATCTACCAGTCTTGCCCTTCACCCTAAAAGGAACATACTGTCTCTGGACTCTTGTTATCTCATTTTTATTATCCCATTTTCCAGCCGTCCCTTTACCTGCAAACATCCGCCCCCAGTTGACTTTTGAAAGTTCTTACCTAATACCATCAAAATTGACCTTCCTCCAATTTGGAACTTTAACTTGGAGATCTGGTCTATCCTTTTCCATCACTATTTTAAAACCAACAAAATTATGGTCACTGGCCCAAAAGTGCTCCTCCACTGACACCTCAGTCACCTGCCCTGCCTTATTTCCTAACAGTAGGTCAAGTTTTGTACGTTCTCCAGCAGGTACATCCACATACTGAATCAGGAAATTTTCTTGTACACACTTAATAAATTTGTCTCCATCCAAGCCCTGAACACAATGGCAGTCCCAGTCTATGTTTGGAAAGTTAAAGTTCCCTGCCATTATCAACCTATTATTCTTACAGATAACTGAGATCTCCTTACAAATTGGCTTCTCAATTTCATGCTGACTATTGAGGGATCTATAGTACAATCCCAATAAGGTGATCAGTTCCATCCAAATAATTTCGCTGGACATATTCCTAGGAATATCCTCCCTAAATACAGCCAAAATGTTATCCCTATTCAAAAATGTCACACCTCCTCCTCTCTTGCTCCCCTGTCTATCCTTTCTGTAGCATATATACCCTGGAATATTAAGCTGCCAGTCCTGTCCATCCCTGAGCCACGTTTCTGTAATTGCTATGATATCCCTGTCCCATGTTCCTAACCATGCCCTGAGTTAATCTGCCTTATCTGTTAGGCCTCTTGTATTGAAATAAATGCTGTTTAACTTATCAGTCCTATCTCATTCTCTACTTTGCTCCTGCTTGCCCTCTCTGTTGGCTTACTCTTTTACCCAACTGTACCAGTCTCAGACTGATTACTTTCCTCACTATCTCCCTGGGTCCCACCCTGCTACACTGTCACCCCCGCCCAACCCCGACTCCCCAACCTTCCCACTCCCTTAGAAGTTTAAATTCTCCCAAGCAGCTCTAGCAAATCTCCCTGCCAGTACATTAGTCCCCTTCCAATCCAGGTGCAATCCGTCTTTCTTGTATAGGTCACTTCTACCACAAAAAACATTCTAATTATTCAAAAATGTGAATCCTCTTCCACTGCACTAACTCCTCAGCGACGCATTCATCTGCTCTATCCTCCTATTCCTACCCTCACTAGCTCGTGGCATTGGGAGTAATCCAGATATTACTAACCTTGAGGACCCACTTTTTAAATTCTTGCCTAACTTCTATATTCTGTCCTCAGAATCCAATTATTTCCAATGTGGACAATGACCTCCTGTTAGTCCCGCTCCCCTTGAGAATATTCTGCACCCTCTCCGAGATATCTTTGATCCTGGCTCTAGAGAAACAACACACCATTCTGATGTCTCACTGTCTGTGCCTCTAATTAGAGTGTTCCCTGTCACAATCAATCACTTGGAACCTGATGCACTCCTCATTACATTACAGCCAGTCTCGGTACCAGAAACCTGGCTGGCAGTGCCACATTCCCCTAAGAGTCCATCACGCCCTACATTTTCCATATTTGTTTCAGATAGGAATAGCCACAGGAGATTCCTGCCCTACTTGCCTACCCCTCCTACCTACCTTTCCTGGAGGTCACCCATCTATATGACTCTATCTTCCATTTATCTCCCTCCCTGCAACCGCCATCCATCACACGCCCTAGCTCCTGTAAATTCCTTATTGCCTCTAATTGCTGCTCCAACTCATCCATGCAATCCAACAGCAAACACACTTCCTGTAGACATAATCATCAGTAACATGGAAATTCTTCCTAATCTCCCACATCCGACAGGAAGAACACATCACTCTACTAAAGGCCATCCTTGCACCTTAACAATTAATAGACTCTGAAAACTGCACAGTCTTGCTGCTTTAAAAACACTGTTCCACGTTAACTTAGTGTCAATGTTTTATATTTTTAAAGTTTAATCAAGAGACAGATCTCAATAACAACATATAAAAAAAAACTCATTCTACTCACTATTGTAGATTTACAAAAGAAAACCAGTAAGGTTATACTTAAAAAAGCCACTTATTTGCTCCCCTGCTGTGAACTCCCACACATAGGTTTCTCTAAGGTCAGCTATGAATTTCACTGTTTGTTTATTTTTCTTCGAATGAACTCTGATGTCCAGAGATACTTGAAAACAGACAGCAAAAGCAGTAGCTGCACGGGTTACTGCAGGGTCAGACAGGTCTGTAGGTTTCTTTCTGTTGGAATTCTATGAAGATGTAGCTAGTACAGTTGACCAGGGGAAGCCAGTAAATGTAGTATATTTGGACTTTTAAAAAGCATTTGACAAAGTCCCGCATAAGAGATTAATATTCCGGATTAAAGTGCATGCGATTGGGGGAAGTGTATTGCGATGGATAGAAAACTGGTTGTAAAAGAGGAAAAAAAGAGTAGGAATTAATGGGTCCTTTTCAATTTGACAGTCAGTAACTAGTGGTGTGCCACAGGGATTGGTGTTCGGACCCCAGCTATTCATAATATATATTAATGATTTGGATGAGGGAACAAAATGTAACATCTCAAAGTTTGCAGATGATACCAAGTTGGGTGGGAGGGTGAACTGTGATGAGGATGCAGAGATCCTTCAGCATGATCTGGACAGGTTGGGTGAGTGGGCAAATCAATGGCAGATGCAGTATAATTTGGATAAATGTGAGGTTATTCACTTCAGAAACAAGAAAGCAGATTACTACATGAATGGCTGTAAATTGGGAGGGGGTGTGTGCAGTGGGGCATGGGTGTCCTTGTGCACCAGTTGCTGCAGATAATCATGCAGATGCAGCAGGTGGTAAAGAAGGTAAATGATATGTTGGCCTTCATTGCAAGAGGTTTCAAGTACAGGAGCAGGGATGTGTTGTTGTAGTTATACAGGGTCTTGGTGAGGCCACACCTAGAATATTGTGTGCAGTTTTGATCTCCTTTTCTGAGGAACGATGCTCTTGCTCTCGAGGGAGTGCAGCAAAATTTATCAGGCTGGTTCCAGGGATGGCAGGACTGACATATGAGGAGAGATTGACTAGGTTAGGATTGTTTTCACTGAAGTTCAGACGAATGAGGGGGGATCTCATAGAGACTTATAAAATTCTAACAGGGCTAGACAGGGTAGATACAGGGTGGATGTTCCTGATGGCTGGTGTGTCCAGAGCCAAGGGTCACAGTCTGAGGATTCGGGGTAGACGATTTAGGACGGAGATGAGGAGACACTTCTTCACCCAAAGAGTGGTGAGCCTGTGGAATTCATTCAAGAGGCAGCTAGATATAGCATTTGGGGCGAATGAGATCAAAGGTTATGGGGAGAAAGCAGGATTAGGCTGTTGAGTTGGACGATCAGCCATGATCATGATGAATGGCGGACCAGGCTCAAAGGGCTGAATGACCTCCTCCTGCTTCTATCTTCTATGTTTCTATGTTTGAATCACTGCCCATGTGGTCACTGCCCTTTGTTTGTCTTCCTCCTTTTTGAAAGGCTGTTGTTTTGATTTTTTTTCCCCAAAGTTCCAAAACAATGCAACAGCTTATAAAACAGTAATTACTGCTCCTGGAGATCGAAGAAATCAGCTCCAACACCGAAAATACCTCAAAAAGGGAGCAGCTTTTACAGCCACGATTTTTTCCCATCCTCCATCTTGGATCACCCAGAATCTTTTAACAGTATTATTTGACTCCACCTGACGAAGGAGCAGTGCTTTGAAAGCTTGTGATTTCAAGTAAACCTGTCGGACTATAACCTGGTGTTGTGTGACTTCTGACCTTGTCCACCCCAGCCCAATACAGGCACCTCCACATCGTAGCTTCATAGAATAAAAAGGAAAAATAATGAAATAAGTTAATAGCTAACATTAAGTCCTTCTTAATGTAAACTAGAAAATAAAGGAATAATGTTAAAGGTCCAGCAGTTTTTGATGAGTCCTCTGCTTATATCACTCTCCGGGAGACCTCAACTGCCTGTTCTCAATACCATCGCTGTAGGTACCAGGGGACCTCTCTCAACACTTGCTCTTCCCACATTGGACAGCAATGCCATCGCTGTTTCTGCTGCCGCCTCCCCGATCTCCTCCTGCTGCCTCCAGAATACGCCCAGGCCTGCACACCGAGAAACCGCCACACTGGGCCAAGAAATCGCCATGGGCTACCAATACACCGCCATGCTGGGCTGAAAGACCATCATGTACCGCAGAGAGACTGGGCCGAGAGACCGCCATGGGCCGGGCTGGGACGAGAGGATGCCTCGCCACGTCCAAACTGAGTAAAGAAAAGATGAATTGAAACACTAAGGGAAAATAAAAGAGAGGAAAAAGAGAAAGAAATGAGAAAGAAGCAGACGGAGCGGATGAGCTCCGGCTGAAGTGTCCCACTTACCGCCATTTTGGACATTACAATGTGGCCATGTTAATGCTATCCCTCATAAGGAACTGGGTGTGTGGATCATTGTATCGAAAAATTCAACAGTTATTATAGGTAATTATTATATACAAATATTACAGTACTCAGGCACTTCAGTGTCTGGGCTAGTATTAAGCTACTAAATTAGAACAGAAAGCAGCATGCTCTCAATAGTATGTCTTGTTTCAAGTGAAACTTGAGGGTAAGATGGAGTAAAAGATCTTTATGCCCTCAGATCACATGCCATGAAGCAGAGATGTTATTAGGAGCATGTCTCTTAAGGTATACCAGTACACAATATGACATGCATTTATAGAAGCACTTTTAGAATTTAAAAATGCCTTATACTCAATGAAATACTTTTGAAGTGTAGTCAGCATTGTAACAAGGGAACATTATAGCAATTTTTCCACTGAAAGATCCTACAAGAGTCATGAAATAAACAGCTGGATAATCCATTGGTGAGACATAAATATTGACAGGACATTGGGAAGAATTTCCCAGCTTTCTTCAAAAGCCCTGGAATCTTACATATCAGTTTAATGTCTTATTGCAAAAATCTCAGCTCTGACCTGTATCATCACAAATTAGTCATTAACATTCCAGCACATTCAGTGGGAAAGACTTCATCTTGTGTTTTAATTAGCTTTCAGCCTTCTATTGTAGAAAAAAAACACTTGAATATTTACTGTTATCTCGTTGTAATCCACTCACATTTGGGTGCTATGGTTACCTGGGAGTTAATGACTCTGAAGGACTTTGATGTTACTGTGGTAACAATGAAGATTCCCTGAGCATGTTTTATATTGGAACAAGAGACTGAAAGTCAATTAAAGCACGAGGAACAGATGAACATTTTAATTTTCTCCATTCCACTATGCCCGTTCCACCTTAAAGCATTATTTGATACTCAGTTTTAATTTCAGTAAATATTATGGACTGGGAACGAAAAAAAACCTTTTAAGTTTTAGATTAGAAAGATCGTCAGTTACCCACGGAGAACAAGCTGCATATTTCTATTCCTAGAAGCACTGAGGTATCCCTGAGATGACATGACAAATAATTGGTGTAAAGTTGTTCTTCATCTCCAGTGGTTATTGTGTGAAATGTGCATTCACCAGATAATCATATCTAGTTATTGTCCTTGAGTAATCTGTCTCCTGCTGTCAATGGTTACCCTGTAGTAGTTAAATGCATGACACCTCACTACAATAGTATCCATTGTGCAAAAAAACTTAAATCTATTGAATACCAAGTTAGACAATTCTCTGCTGCCCCTGATATATTACTTCTCCGGGTACGTTTGGGAGTCTTTACTTTGGTTTTACAATTATTTACTGAATGTGCGAGATAGAGCTTGAAAGATTGTTGAGATATTTTCAATAGAATCCCTACAGTTTGGAAGCAGGTCATTCAGCCCAAAGAACATCCTACCCAAGGCCACCCCCTACCCAATTACCCTGCATTTCCCATGGCCAAAACGCCTAACCTGCACATCTTTGGATTGTGGGAGGAAACCGGAGCACCCGGAGGAAATCCACAGAGGCATGGAGAGAATGTGCAAACTCCACACAGACGGTTGCCTAAGGGTAGAATCAAATAAGAATCCCTGGACCCTGCAGAAATGATTCTTTTTGTAAGAATTTAATGATCTCCCTTTAGAAAGTACTGTTGATTCTGCTTTCACCATCCTTTCAGGCAACTCATTCTATAAACGTAACAGTTTGTTTCATTCAAAATTCTTGTCTCTCCTCTGATTCTTTTCCTGATTATCTTAAAACATATAATTGTTGGAAATCTAAAACTAGAGGAAAACACTTGACAAATGAACTGTTTATAAAGAGAAACAGAGCTAGGAAAAAGGGTGCAAAGAGAAAGAAAATGAATGGTTAGTTAGAGAACTGGAGATGATTCAAGGCACAAGTATAATGGTGTAAGACAGCTGGAAGGAAATTAGAGAAAAAAATTATATCTACAACATACAGGTTATAAGAGAATAATAAGGGAGCTTGGAAATTCTGGCAAAGCAGAGAGAGCTCTCTTGGCCCATTGGGAAGAAGGAAGAGAAAGGAACATAGACATGTGGCGACATTGTAGAAATTTATAAAATAATGAGGGGTAGAGATAAGGTTAGTGGTAGGTGCCTTATTCCCTAGGATGGGGGATTTCAAGACTCAGGGACATATTTTTAAGGTCAGAGGAGAGAGATTTTAAAAAGACATGCAGGGTAAATTTTTTACACAGAGTGCAGTTCACGTGCGGAATGAACTTCTTGAGGAAGTGGTGGATGTGGGTACAATTTCAACGTTTAAAAGACACTTTCATAAGTATATGAATAGGATAGGTTTGGAGGGATATGGGGCAGGAACAGGCAGGTGGGACTGCTTTAGTTTGGGATTATGTTTGGCATGGACTGGTTGGACCGAAGAGCCTGTTTCTGTGCTGTATGACTCTACGACTCCAAGCGAGATACCAAGCATATTGTTACCACGTACCTATAGCAGATCCCTGTCCCAAGCACACACAACTTGTCCACATTCACATAAGAATTAGTGCATCTTGTTGTGATCACCACACAGTGTATTTAGCCTGTATATCCTGCGAAGGACTGTGAGTCAACTCTTAATAGTAATATGAAATGATCTTTATTGGTTATAACACAATTAATACTATAGTAACGATTATGCTACAAACTAACAATTAATGCTATAACTCTAACAATTAATACTGTAAATCTAAGTCAGTATCTTGTACTTTAATTTAACTTGGAATGATCAAACACTACACTTTTTTAGGTTCACCAGGATGTTGCCTGGTATGGAGGGCGCTAGCTATGAAGAGAGGTTGAGTCGATTAGGATTATTTACATTAGAAAGACGGAGGTTGAGGGGGGACCTGATTGAGTCTACAAAACCATGAGAGGTATAGACAGGGTGGACAGCAAGAAGTTTTTTCCCAGAGTGGGGGACTCAATTGCTAGGGGTCACGATTTCAAGGTGAGAGGGGAAAAGTTTAAGGGAGATATGTGTGGAAAGTTCTTTACGCAGAGGGTGGTGGGTGCCTGGAACGCGTTGCCAGCGGAGGTGGTAGAGACAGGCATGATAGCATCATTTAAGATGTATCTAGACAGATACATGAATGGGCAGGGAGCAGAGTGATACAGGTCCTTGGAAAATAGGCGACAGGTTTAGATAGAGGATCTGGATCGGCACAGGCTTGGAGGGCCGAAGGGCCTGTTCCTGTGCTGTAATTTTCTTTGTTCTTTGTTCTTTGTTCTTTGTTCTTTGTTCTTTGTTCGTAGACCTTGTCCTTGATCCATGTGGTGATGGTCGTCTGTTCTTCCTCTCCTGGTGATCCCAGGGGCACCTCTTCTAACAGTGATTGGCCTCGACTTATTGCTCCCGAAGGTGTTGTTGCGGTGATTCTTATCCTTGGAAGCTTTTGCACACTTTTGGGAAGATCTTCGATTCCTACCAATGGATTGATCAGGAATTGATTACCCTGATTGATCAGACCCAATCAGGCAGTGCCATGTGGATGGTGGGATGGTCTTTAGTCCTCCATTTCTGAAAATGTCAGGGGCATGTAAGTCAGGTAGGTTTCCCAGATAAGAGTGTGAGGTGTCCCTTTGTTCTGGAAACAGATCGATGTTTCCTATTGTTTCAGAGATAGTAGGAACTGCAGATGCTGGAGAATCTGAGACAACAAGGTGTAGAGCTGGATGAACACAGCAGGTCAAGCAGCATCAGAGGAGCAGGAAGGCTGACGTTTCGGG
>NC_063333.1:101751586-101795133 GCF_021869965.1 Rhincodon typus | reverse complement strand
TAGTCTGATATTGTGTTTGTTAGCAAACAGCCTCACAGAATTTTTACGGGACAAAATTATGGGACATTAGAGGTTTTACCTCTGCCAATGGGAAACCTCCACCATCTCCCCCATTATCAAAATATATACTACAGGCTGCTGGTGAAAGGAAGAATGGCAATAATCAAAGTTAGGAGCCACCACAAAACGACCCCAGAAGGCACCCGCACAGTGGATGAGTTAGCGAGGAGAGGTGCTCGTGTTGGAACAGCGGATACAGTATACCACAAGCGGAGGCTTTGAGACTGCTTTGTGGAACACCTATGCTCGGTTCGCAACAAACAACTGCACCTCCCAGTCACAAACCATTTCAACTCCCCCTCCCACTCCTTGGACAGCATGTCCATCCTGGGCCTCCTCCAGTGCCACAACGATGCCACCCGAAAAGTTGCAGGAACAGCACCTCGTATTTCGCTTGGGAACCCTGCAGCCCAATGGTATCAATGTGGACTTCACAAGCTTCAAAATCTCCCCTCCCCCAACCTCATCCCAAAACCAGCCCAGCTCATCCCCGCCTCCCTAACCTGTCCATCCTTCCTCTCACCTATCCACTCCTCCCACCTCAAGCCTCACCACCACCTCCTACCTACCAGCCTCATCCCACCTCCTTGACCTATCCGTCCTCCCTGGACTGACCTATCCCCACCCTAACTCCCCACCTACATACCTTTACTGGCTCCATCCCTGTCTCTTTGACTGACTGTCTCCTCTCCACCTATCTGCTCCTTTATCCATCTTCTATCTGCCTCCCCCTCTCTCTCTATTTATTTCAGAATCCCCTTCCCCTCCCCCATTTCTGAAGAAGGGTCCAGACCCGAAACGTCAGCGTTCCTGCTCCTCTGATGCTGCTTGGCCTGCTGTGTTCATCCAGCTCTACACCTTGTTATCACACAATTGACTAAGCCTATTTACCAGGACAATAGGAAACATCGAGCTGTTTCCAGAACAAAGGGACACCTCACACTCTTATCTGGGAAACCTAGCTGACTTATGTGCCCCAAACATTTTCAGAAATGGAGGACCGAAGACCATCCCACCATCTGCATGGTACTGCCTGATGGAGTCTGATCAATCAGGGTAATCGATTCCTGATCAATCCATTGGTAGGAATCGAAGATCCTCCCAAAGGGGTGTGGAAGCTTCCAAGGTTCCAAGGACCACGGGGAGGGGGAGACCAGACGACCATCACCATGTGGATCAAAGCCAAGGTCTAGTGTGGTGATGTTTAATCATTCCATGTTAAGTTAAAGTACAAGATACTGACTTCGATTTACAGCATTAGTTGTCAGATTTATAGTGGTAATTATTAGTATGTAGCATAATCGTTATTATAGTATTAATTATGTTATAACTAAGAAAGATCATTTCATATTACTAATAAGAGTCAATTCACAGTCCTTTGCAGGATATACAGGCTAAACACACTGTATGGCACTGCACAGCAGCCTTAGAAGTCCCCAGTCTCCACACTGTCTGGACCAGTCCAGTTCACCTCACAACATGGCTCCCAGTGGCCAGAGAGCAAGAAGAGGGAGGAGACAGGTTTGAAGAAGAACAAAGCTGTGCAATGGGAACATAGTCCGAAATCTACTTGAAGCCATACAATTACACCAAGAATTCTCCATCCTGAAATGTAAGACCCATACCAAAGAAAACACCATCGAAGACAAAGGAAATACTCTGGCTGAACCTGTCTTAATGTGTAAGTTAAAGATTCCGGGGACTTTGACACAAGACTTAAAGAATATGCAGAGTCAATGTTCCCAAGAAAAAAGATGGACTTGGTCTGAGGCAGGATTTAAACTGCATGACGATGGTATCTGGAAACAAAGAGACACGGACAAACCTGTCGCCCCATAGGCATTGATGCCCTTTTTGGCACAACAGATCCACTCATGAGGACATTGGGCTCCACAACAAATTATGGCACAATTCCAGAAGAGCTGGTGGGATCAGGGTTTTAAAAAGCATGCCCAGATGGTAGCAGACTGTTGCATGACTTTCCAGAAGAAAAACCCCGGACTCATCACGGCAATGCCCCAACTGAGACTCCCGGCCTCTGCAGGACCGTTCCAACACCTACAAAACCTACAACACCAATACATATCCCTTCCCCCCATGTTGAGGCTATACTGAAGTCCTAGATATCGTCGACAAATTCTCTAGATGGGTGGAAGCGTCTCCAACCCAATGAAACACAGCCAATCATCCAGCTAACACTTTGTGTATTGATTACCTTCCTATGTTGGTAGTCCTGACCAGCATAGACTCGCCAAGGGAAGAAAGCTTGGATCCATGGTTCCTACATAAAAAGAACCACAAACAGTTAAAGTTAAAATATTAAGAAGTGTTATGTTTAGCCCAAGATTGGATGACTGATTGTATTACCAACTACCTATTTGGAGTGATTGCCTAACTATCTTATTGCGTTCTTTGTGATTTGCTTAAGGGTGATTGTTAGGGCTGCCCATGACTGGGTGGCACAAAATGGCTGACAACTGCCCCTGACAAGCTTTGCAGAACATGGCTGCAGTAATTAGAGCATATGGGAAATACTTGCTTAATGTAGTCTCCACAAGTATAACAATTGCAGGTCTGTCTTAAATGAGATAGGATGTTCAGTTGGCAAATATTATCCATCGTGAAAATCTTCAAGCAGAAAGATAAGAAAGTCTGTGAAAACATCATGACCAGGGCTGGACCACCAGCCTGTCCATCCTTTTAAGATGCTGTACCAGACAGCCAATCACAGAAGGAAAAACCGACGTCGCTGACCAATAGTATAAAAGGGAGGGGGCGTGTGTGCTCTAAGTTTTAACAATATATAATCTGAAGTTTGTGTGCCTTACTATGAAGAAAATCTGAAGCTGTAACAAAGTTGCACGAAAGTAAAGTTGTACCTGAATCTACCACTAGACTCGAACTCTCATTGGAAAATATGAGATCTAACAACAACCCAGTCGCACTTCACAAGGATACGAAAAATAGGCGTAGACTATATGACCCATTGAACCTGGTTCACCTCTTGTATCTGGCTGATTTTAGACTTGAACTCCACTTTCCTGTCCACGTATCTTTTGATTCCATGTGAGTTTGGAAAACCTGTCTTTTGCAGCCTGAAACATATTCAACGATGGAGCATCCACAAGCTTTTGGGTATTTATCTTCATCTCAGTATTAAAATAATAGACCCATTTCCTGAGACAGTGCCCCAGCGTTTAAATGCCCAAACAGCAGAAACAATCTTTCGCCATTTACTCTCTTAAACCATTTCCCACAATGAACTGGAAAATATTTCTTTGCATGTCAGTGGAATTATGATTGGCCAGATAGTGTTTGTTCTAATTAAGCAAATGCATCTTGGGTGGAATTTGATATGAAAAGTGAGTTTGGAGACAGGGAAGAATTTGATTTGGAGGGTGGGAGAGGGTGATAATTGGAGACCTTGTTATCTCAGCCCCGATGAATTCTGGAAAGATTTCCTGCAGGAGGTTGGATTGAAAGATGGAAGAGTCCACAACATTCTCAACACTGTGGTGACTGCAGCTGGCTGCTTTGGAGACCCAGGTGCAGCAGAACGCTCAGTTGCTCAGTTATGTACTCCACCACTTTAGACATGAGTGCTCAGCATTAATGACAAGACGAGAGAGGGTTCCGGGACCTCAACCCCATTCCAGGTGCCTCTTGCTCTTAGGGAGACAGGGTGGAACCAGCAGGCACCCCAAGGGAGGAGGAACCACATGCAGGTACCCCAGAGACTTCTTCCGAGTTCACTGCAGTGGCACCAAGCCCCTCTAACACCCCCATGTCAATGATCCCAAAGCCTACAGCAGTACCAGCCAAGGAGGATGTGTCTGCATCAAATCAGGAGAGTCACAGCAGGATTCAAAGGCACCAGGGGATGACCACCCATGCCAATGGGACGAACCACATAGAGTCTCCCTCCACCCAAGCTGTGGACATCAGAATTGCACCTCGGCATAGTGTGAGGGAGAGGGTACTGAGGGCATACAATTACTTCTCTCAATAGGTTTTCACTTGCAGAATTACAATGACTGATGTAGTGTTTTGTTTGGTATTGGACCTGTTTAAGTCACATGCATGTGAAAGGTGAGGAGCTTCTTCATACATCCCAATGATGTAAGACATTGCAATTGTCAAGTGATGCTCATCTCTCACAAGCTGAGTTTATGAGTGCAGATAGCCTCACACCAGGGTTCCTTGAACATTGACTTTTGAGGACTGTAGCCACAGTGTTGTGCATTACTGTGAGGACAATACGTGTAAAGGCGATATCCAGGGAATGTGCCAGAGGCTGGCCTGCACACATAATTCATCACTAACACCCACATTATTAGCAAGAGTTAGAAATCAGTGATGATTCCACTTACAGCAGTAGAGAAAGCTTGTTCCTGTATATAAGCTTTTCAAGGGACGCAGTGACATTCAAGGCAGGGAAATGCCCACTGTCCCTCATTATATAGCAGTCTGCAGGTATAAGCTGCATAAAGTGCTGCTCCTTGCAAGTTAATTACAGTCATAGAGAATGCACAGACATATCAAAACAACATTACAGTCTCTGCACATACACAGCCATTAAAAGGATGCACATTGAGGAAGGATCAAAAGGACTTGTGTCAAGTTGATGGCTCTCATAAGGAACTGGACTACACATCACTCAGTTCCCCTGTCCTCATGAATGGTTTCAGAGCTACATAAACATACTGTCATGAGATATAAGTGCACTGTCTCATTGTTGCTTTTTTCCTAGCAGGGATGTAGGGCATGTTATGTGTATTGCTTCAATGTGTGCTCATCTGAAAATATCATTCATACATTAACATGGAGAATGCAACACTTACTCTGCAACAAAAGAAGAGGAAAATAGCAAAACATGTTAGACATGTCCTTTACATTAAGCAGGGGCTGCTTGCCAGATAAGCAATTAAATGCACAAACAAGCAATCAAAGTCTGAACCCATCTTTTTCATCCTCAAGCAAATGGCTATAAAGTTGTCCCTGGCTTCTCAGGCTCTCTGCTACATTGCTCTAACCTCGTCTTGTGGATGGTTTATGTCTTGATCCTTAGCTTCATCCTCAGTGTTCCTATCGCTCCCCGTTTCATCAGCATCCATAACATCCAACCTTTGTTGGCTCAAGTTGTGAAGAGCACATCGTAGCACGATGTGGGACTCCCTTTTCAGGCTATACTGCAAGATCCCACCTCAGCAGTCCAGGCACTAAAACATCATCTTCAAGAGGCCTGTGGAATGTTCCACTCTGACCCTCCTTGAAATGTGAGTAGCATTGTACCTTGATTCCACGTCCACTTGTGGATTTTTTTAAAGGTGTCACGAGCCATGTTTGGAGAGGCACCCCTTGTCTCCCAGCAGCCTTCCGTGTACGGGCAGAGGATCTTGGAAAGAGGCAGGAACCTGTAAAATCTCTAATATATTTGACTCCTGGTATCTCCCCAGATATCTGGTACAGACCTTCAAAATGTGGTTTTGATGGTCACAAATCTGTCAAACATTAAGGGAGTTGAATCTCTTTCTGTTCACAAATGCTGCTGGTTGGATGACAGGACCGTCTCAGAGCAAGATGGGTGCACTTACTAGCATCCTGCTCCTGGGGGAAGCCAATGATGGTGGAGTCTCCGAATGCCTTGGGTACTCAACTATCATTGTCAAGGAGGAAGGATGTGTAGTGGTGCGCTTCTGATAAATTGGCACCAGTGATATCTTTTTATTTATTTGTGTGATGTGTGTGTCGCTGGCTGGCCAGCGGTTATTGCCTGTCTCTAATTGCCCTTGAGAAGGTGGTGGTGAGCTGCCTTCTTTAACCACTGCAGTCCACCTGTTGTGGATTGACCCACAATGCCATTAGGGAAGGAATTTCAGGATTTTGACCCAGCGACACTGAAGGATTCCACTCCCTTAATGTTCAACAGATTTGTGACCATCAAAGCCACATTTTGGAATTCTCTGCCAGATATCTAGGGTGTTGACAGGAGTCACACAAATCAAGTGGACAAATAAGTGCAGGGACTCAGAGATGTTACAGAGGTCACCTGAAATGAGCCACTAACATATAAAATGAGATCAGAAGTCACATGACACCAGGTTTATTTGAAAACACAAGCTTGTGGAGCCTCACTCCTTCTTCAGGTGTTAGTGAGAGTTTTAGTATCAGACACAGAATTTATAAGTAAAAGATCAAAAGTTCACACCACTGATGAGGATATACTAAACAAACCTGAGATGCTGTTAAATCTTTAATCAGTTAGAAGGTTTTAATTGATTAATATGTAAATGTAAAGCTCCGAATTCCTTTCAAGTCTCGTTCCTGAGACAACTAAAGGTTTTATCAGTGTAAAGAAGAGGTGACATTTTAGGTCAGACAATGCATGTTAGGTGTGAGGCCTTGTTTAGAATCTGTTTGTGTTCTAGCTTGGAGTCAGACTGGTTTTATTTCTAAAGTAGGAATTTATAAAACACCATATTGATTGACTGTCTATAAATTGTGTGCTTTTAGAATAAAATAAAATGTATCTGCAAATACAAATTCACCCCATAGATTCACGTGTGTGTGTGCATGTGTGTGTGAGATGGGGACAGAGAGAGAGAGAGAATTTGTGTGTGTGTGTATGTGTGTGCACGCGAGGGGTTGGGAAAGAGTGTGTGTGTGCGTGAGGGGAAGAGAGTTTCTGTGGGGTGGGGAGAGAGAGAGTATTTTTTGTAAGGGGAGAGAGAGAGAGAATGTGTGTGTGAGCAGGGGACAGGGAGAGAGAGAGAGTGTGTGTGTGTGTGTGTGGGGATGTGTGTGGGGTCGGGGAAACAGACAGTGTGTGTGTATGTGTGTGTGTGTGAGAGTGAGTGTGTTTGTATGCATGTGTGAGAGTGTATAGTGTGGTGGAGTAACCTGTGGTGCGACTAGACCCCAAGATCCCAGTTGAGGCCATCCCGATGGGTACCAAACTTGGCTATCCATGAGGACGGCCTCAACCGGGATCTTAGGTTCATGTTGCACTACAGGTGACCCTACCACACTATACACTCTCACACATGTATACAAACACACTCACTCACATAAACACCCACACAACCACACACACACGTTCTCTCTCCCCCATACACACATACTCTCTGCCTCCCTCTCTCTCTCTCTCACACACACACACACACACATACACACACACGTGAATCTATGGGGTGAATTTGTATCTGCAGATATGTTTTATTTTGTTCAAAAAGCACTCAATTTATAGACAGTCAATCAATATGGTGTTTTATAAATTCCTACTTTAGAAATAAAACCAGTCTGATTCCAAACTGGAACACAAACAGATTCTAAACAAGGTCTCACACCTAACATGCATTGTCTGACCTAAAATGTCACCTCTTCTTTACACTGATAAAACCTTTATTTCTCTCAGGCCATGACTTGAAAGGAATACGGGGATTTACATTTACATATTAATCAATTAAAACCTTCTAACTGATTAAGGATTTAACAGCATCTCAGGTTTGCTTGGTATATCCTCATCAATGGTGTGAACTTTTGATCTTTTACTTATAAATTCTGTGTCCGATATTACCTCTCTCACTAACACCTGAAGAAGGAGTGAGGCTCCGAAAGCTTGTGTTTTCAAATAAACCTGTCGGACTATAACCTGGTGTCGTGTGATTTCTGGCCTTGTCCACCCCAATCCAACACCGGCACCTCCACATCATATAAAATGAGAACATCTGTGATCTTGATAACTGTCAGAATGGGATTGACGTTCATTCTGTGTGAGTGCAAGTCATCATTTAGTAGTTGGCATAGCTCCGACATGATTCAACAGACATCCTTATCCTTTGGTAGCATTGCTGTTCCAATACATGCAGATAACTGCAGTGCATCCTTTAAATCAGGTTCTCATCATTCCTATGTGTGTCCTTGGTGGATCTTGTCCTGCTGCCTCTCACTCTTGAGGCTGTATGACTGCCAGTGGAAGTTACTGTTCTTGCTGAAAAGATATGTTTCCGCGGTCTCTTTCTCCGCTGCCTTGGTAAGATCAAGGTCACAGAAAGCCAGGAAATACATCTGCCATTTCAGATCCATGACCAGATATAGGGAAACAAACAGAGAGATTATACAGTGTTATTCAAGGGATGCCTAAGACCTCACGTCCTGGATGTTGTGCCCTCACACAATGTGGCATGAAGACTTTCCCAAGGGGTTAGTTATCAAGCCTCATTAAGGAACTCTGAGGTATGTGAGCTTATCACATGCATGTGCATGTTCCATTTGGAGTAAACTTTTGGCAGGAAGCCCTTGAAAAGTCCTACACCCAAAAATCCTCTGTTCCACCTCCCTGCCCATGTACTTGCAGACTTAATTTTCTGTGCGTGGAAATGGCAGCTGTGATACATTTCTTCCAGTACTTGCTACAGAATGTCATTGCCAAATGGGAACTTCAGGTTCTGCACTTAATTTCCTTCTTAAAATAAGACTTTTGAGTTTACACAACTTGGAGGTGATCGGTGAGTACAATGTAGTACTCATGACTGCTTAAGAACATTATTTGTTATCTGTAATCTTTGTCAATTAGTAATCTCCATTTGAAGTGAGAATTGAGGGCAGACAGGTAGCATTGTGTAATCAGTGAAGGCATGATTATTGTCAATTATGCTTTACACAGCCACAAAATTAAAATTACTAACTCCATTCCCATAGAGTCACTTACTCCTCCCACTTTGCACACGATTCCAACCATTTTGTGATTGTATTGTGAAGTTTATTTTCAATTCGACATCATGAGATTCCAACTTTGTGTTCACATGAGTGACTACGGGCTCTACCTGTGTCCCACCAACTTCCCCCCTAGTGCTTCATGTTCTGATTGAATTTACTCGAGAGTCCCCAGTCCCCTCCCATTCAATTCCCACTCTGTGATTTGCAATTGCCACCTACCACTGTGACCATTCCCTCAGTGACCCAGTATAATGAAGCCCATCCCGAGGTTTGATTTGCCCACTTTCCCCAGGGTGCCCTAGACTGCCCTTTGATAATCTCACCCCCTCACCCCCACGACTTCTGATGAACAAACCTCACAACTAACCACGACAGACTCACTGCTCTGTAATCGGATAAGCCCCTTGACTGACTATGGCAATATGCCCTGGCTGACTGGAGTCTACCTTCACCCTACCGACACCCTTTCCCTTTGACTTTCATGCATCACCATTTTCTTCAAGTACATGCATTTGCATCATTACTTGTAGCATTGACATTAACATAGCACTGTGCTGTACAGTGACAATGTACACCTCCTGTCTGACTGAAACATTTAATCTTCAGTTCTCCTCACCTCCTCACAAGCTGTCTGCCTTTCTTCATGTTCTGAAAAACAAGCCAAACTGACCGAGGATGCCTGTCTCTAACTCAGTGCTAAGATCTTGCACTATAAAAGCAGGCTAAGACACAGAGATGGCTGGCTGCAAGTCAGTGCTGGAGAAGCCTGGGATTCCCCATGTACAAAGTGACCTAGCAGAAGCATGCAATTCCTAGCTACCCATAAGCTTCAAAACAGTTGTATAAAGACTTGAAGTCACTACACAGTTGGACCAAGAGTAGGGGAGAGAATCTCCCTTCAGGGTCTTACATCTCACAGCACCACATCCTGGGAGGCATCACAAAAATGAGGCCCAGTCTTTGTGCATGTTAAGTCCATTCTGCTAGTTCATTGTGTTCCACTGACAATTTCAAACTCCATCAATTTGCAGCATCTTGAGCATCCCTTGGAATTTTTAAGTTGATACTGTACCATATAGCTGTCAAGAGCCACTGAAGCTAATCTTTTGAGAAGCCAATAAATAATATGGAAACACAATGGCTGGGTGAAAAACCAACACATGTTGCCTCATTTCTGGACTCCTTGCTAATCCCAATATATAACAGCTGTATGAATCTAAATATTATAAAAATTAAAAACATTTTTAAAAATTAAAACAATATGTAATCATTCAAAACAAATTTATTGCACGACATCCATTTTTTGATTATGTAAATGTGCAACCTAAAATATTGTTTAGGTGCCTAGTAACCATTCTAAGTATCCACTTAAAAGTGGTGTTTGTCTCATTACCAATACGAATCATCAGCCTGACTCCTGTTTCAAGCGCTTTTGTGTTTTAAAGTGGCAACTGAATGCAGCTTTAGATCATAAGGCCATAAGATGTTGGAGCTGCAGTAGGCCATTCAGCCCATCGAATTTGCTCCATTATTCAATGAAGTCATGGCTGATCTGCTAATCCTCAATTCCACTTTCCTGTCTCTTGCCAATGCTCCTTGATCTCATTACTGACTAAAACATGTCTGTCTCAGCTCATTCATTCTTAACCACCCAGCCTCAACAGCTCTCTGTGGTAAAGAATTCCTCCAATTCAATACCAACTGAGAGGAAGGATTCCTCCTCATCACTGTCTTAAATGGACAATCCTTTACATTGAGGTTATGCCCTTTGATCCTAGACTCTCCCACAAGGGGAAACAACCTTTTATCATCTATCCTGTCAAGCCCCCTAAGAATTATATATGTTTCATTAAGGTCATTTCTCATTCTTCAAAACGTCAGTAAGTACAAGCCTAAACTACTCAAATTCTCCTCATAAGAAAACCCTTCAATATCCAGGATCATCTTAGTGAACCTTCTCTAGACTGCCTCCAATGCCAGAAATCTTTCCTTAGATTTGGGGATGAAAACTGCTCACAGTATTCTCAGTGTGGTTGGACTAGTGACGTGTATAACTTAAGCAACACTTCCCTATTTTAGCTCTATTCCAATTGAAATAAAGACCAACGTTCTATTTGCCTCCCCTATTACCTGCTGAACATGTATCCAGCTTTACGTGATTAATATATGAGGACACACAAATTCCGCTGTGCTGCAGTATTCTGCAGTCTTTCTCCATTTAATTGGTCTGTGTAGTTTCATCTGGTGCACAGCAGTCAAAACAGAGGCCCTCAATTGGACTGCTGATCTCCACCACTCAAAAGCTGATCCTTTAACATATCTGAATGTGAAGCTCCATGTTATAGAGATAGGGTTTAATGAATATGCAGATGAGACTATGATTATATCAGTGACCTATTGTAGTTATTAAATTGTATTCTGCTAGGGATTTAGAACCTGTGATGCTCAGAGCATGCTGCTATATAGTCTTACAATCCTATGCAGTATATTAACAAGCGTTGTTCAAAAGTAACTTGAGACTTAGGCCTGAGCATACAAGAAGACCCAGAGAACCCCCATTATGACAGGTATGTTCCCCAGCTCATCTCTGACAATTTCATCCCCACAATCGGTTGCATTTCATTTTCCGCTTGGGGCCCCTACAGCTTTCAGGACTCAATGTTGAGTTCAATAATTTTAGAGCCTGAACACCTTCTTCCATGTCCTTTGTGCCAACCTCCATGTCCCAGGTCCTGTCATTGACATGGGCGGCTCTCAGCACAGCTAGCCCATTTTCACCTACTCACATTTCACATTATCACCCATCTCCTCTTCCCTGGTTTACTATCAACAATCCCTTTGCCTAACTTCTCCCTGCTCTCGCTCTCTCTGGGGTCCATCTCCACCTATCCACCCACCCCTGTCATCAAGATAATACATTTTCCCAAATGCTATCAGTTCTGAAGAAGGATCAATGGACTCAAAACATTAACTCTGTTTCTTTATCCGCAGATGCTGCCAGACATGGTGAGTTTCTCCAGCAATTTCTGTTTTTGTCTCAGATTTCCAGCATTCACAGTTCTTTCTTTTATCACATTATTACAGCCAATTGATGTTACCATACCATAACTCTGTTGCACATTGCCAATATATCCAATTGCTAATATACAAATAAGGCCAGTGGCCCAGGGCACAATCTAATTTCTCTGTAAATGCTGCATATCAAAAATATCTTGATTTCTATCTTCTTAAGGGCAGTTTCTTTTCTTTTGCTTGAAATAGCAAAAGCATAGCAGCATTTGTTTAAAATTGAGTGATCATTTGGATGAGCTTAATTTCTTCAGTTTCTCCAATTAGCAGGTTATTTACAGCATTTCACACAAGGCATGACATATCCATAACTTAAAATATAGCTCATATTCAATGTGGATTTTGACTGAAGAGGCTGTTCAAACATATGTATACAAAATGGCCACTGAATCAGTCAAAGAACTAATTCACCGCATCACAAGGACAAAAGGTGCATTCCACCTTACCAACTGTTAATTACGTATATCCTAAAAAAGCAAGGTATTCCTAAACTGAATGACTTTTGTAATTGTTTAAACCCATGGATGCCTTAATCAATAGGACACCAAACCAGAAACAGCATGCAGGATGTGGCTCATCAATCTAAGAACACACCATGTTTGGTACAGAAACCATAGTTGTGAAGAGTAACATGGTGGAACAGTCATGTTTGTTCTTTTGAATCATTACAGAATCATAGAGTACAGAAGAGGCCCTTTGGCCCATCAGGTCAGAACCAACAAAAAAACTACTCTGAATCAACATTAATCCTGCTGTCCAGCATTTGGCCCAAAGCCTTGAAAGTTATCATGTTTCAAGTGCTATTCTAAGGACTTTTTAAAGGTTCTGAGGTTTACCACCTCCACTACCCTCCCAGGCAGTACATTCCAGACTCCCTGTCATGACCAGATTCAGTTTCTCTTGGAAATTCTCAAGGGAAACATCTACTCTACATCTACTCTACATCTACTTTGTCAAACTCTTTCGCATCTTATATACCTCAATTAGAACTCCTTTCTATGCAGCAATATCCTCGTCTTATGCAGTAAGATCGAAGTCTAGCTTAAGTGGTAGTTTCTAGCAAGAGAAACTGAATCTGGTCATCACAGTGTGGAAAAGTTTTCATAGAAAATTTAACAATGAATGAAATTCACCTTTTCTCTCTAACAGTATTCTTTAAACTAATAAACATTCCCTTACACAATTTTGAAATATTTTGTGATTGTATATTTAATAAACATTTTTTTTTGAAAATATGCTTTTTGCTTTGCATCTTCCCTCAAAGCTGAAAAGTAGCTATCTGTGATAGATTGTGTGGTGCTGATTGTGATCTTTTTAAACTGTGATTGGCTTGCTTGTCTCCACTCTGTATAATTATTTCAACCTAAATAAGTTAACACACAGCAATGTGCACAGAGGTGAAACATCTCTTAAATGAAAATGAAAGAGGTTCTATAATTATGATGCAAACACATCTTTCATAATTATTTATAAGCCCTGGTTCAGATACATTTTGAGTGAAGCCGAGTAAATAATTGTTTGAATGTGCAAATTTTACAGTCAGTGATGAAACCTTCATTTGCCCTTTCACTTTATTTATTGGGGAGTCCAATTATCAGTTGACAAAAATATACTATTTTAAAAAATTCTAATTTACTAATTGTATCTACTTTGTTTCAAAATCCACACTCTTGGTTTTGAGCACAGCATTCTCTTGTGCAAATATGAGCAACTATCACTTGGGATTAACTCTGAATCAAATACTATCATCATGTGCTCACCTGGAGGGTTCTCATGCATGCCAAGATTAAAATCCTATTTAGGAATAACACAGAAGCTGGCCATTGAGCCTAATCTCTCCATGCCAGCATCTGACTTTAGCACATGCAAACCATTCCAACCTCATTTACCTGCCCTGTCCATTCAATTCTCAGCACTATTTTCTTCATCCAACAAAGCAATCTAGCCCTGAATGTTGGTATATATTCTGCACCAATCTCAAGCTCTGGAATTGCCTCTCCTGGGAATGCTCATAATTGGTTTGAGTATTTGAAATGGAAAATTATTGATGGTACCATTGAAAACCATGTCTTCTAGATGGACAAGACTGATTCTGCAATATGTGTAAACACCTGAATGTTTGCTTTTAAACAATCGTACGCACCAAAGATTGTGTTAACAACTATTGTACAGGAGCTATCAAATCTAACATCTAAAACGACACATTTAAAAGTGTCAAAGATTCATCATTAATAGTCCTTGTATTCAAAATGTTCAAAGTCCTGACAAGAAACCTGTGTAAGCTGCTGCAGTGCATCTTGTAGGTGGAACATTAGCTGCCACTGGACATCAGTGATGGAGGGAATAAATATTGAAGATGCTGGGTGGATGCCAATCAAGATGCTGCTTTGTCCTGGATGGTGTACAGCTTAGAGTCATAAAGTCATCCAGCACAGAAACAGACCCTTCGGTCCAACCAGTCCACATCAAACATAAACCCAAACTAAACTAGTCCCACCTGCCTGGTGCTGGCCCATATCCTTCCAAACCTTCTCTATTCGTGATGTGGAAGTGTCAGTGTTGGACAGGTGGACAAGGTCAGAAGTTACACAACTCCAGGTTATAATCCAACTTCATCTTCGACTTCACCTGATAAAGGAGCAGCACTCCGAAAGCTTGTGATTTCAAATAAACTTGTTGGACTATAACTTGGTGTCATGTGACTTCTGACTGTTTCTCTATTCATATACTTCTCCAAATGTCTTTTAAAATGTTGTAATTGTACCCACATCCACTACTTCCTCAGGAAGTTCATTCCACACATGAACCACCCACTGTGTAAAAAAATTGCCTCTCAAGTCTGTTATAAATCTCTCTCCTCTTGCCTTAAAAATGTACCCGCTAGTCTTAAAATCCCCCGTCCTAGGCAAAAGACAACTGCTGTTACCTCTATCTATCTATACCGCTCATTATTTTACAAACTTCTATAAGATCACCTCTCAACCTCCTATGGGCCAGTGAAAAAAGCCCCAGCCAATCCAGTCTTTCTTTATAACTCAAATCTTCCATACCTGGCAACATCCTGGTTGAATCCAGACAAATGGAGAAAAATCCATCACAGCACTGGCTTGTGACTTGTGGGTGACTGTCAGATTTGAGAAGGAACCTCTGGCCTTCTCTTGTAGCTGTATTTATATTGCTGCTTTACCTCTTTTTCTGATCAATGCTGTTAAATCTTTAATTAATTCATTTAATTAATGAATTTATTCAATTTACTCATCAAGTTTATTTATTATTTACTAATTTATTTAATTAATTAATCAATTAAAACCTTCTAACTGCTTAAAAATTTAACAGCATCTTAGGTTTGTTTAAGACATCCCCATCAATGGTGTGATCCTTTGATCTTTCACTTGTAAATTCTGTGTCTGATACCACCTCACTCATACCTGAAGAAGGAGCGAGGCTCCGAATGCTTGTATTTTCAAATAAACCCGTTGGATTATAACCTGGTGTAATGTGATTTCTGAAGGTGAGGTTGGTTATAGTTGTTTCTAACTTGGTTTACCTCACTACTACCCCTATCTAGTACCTCTAAAATTTGTGAACAGCTGGGCTCTACCACTAGATTGATCTTGATTTCAACCCAGGATTCACTGGAATCAACCCCATGATAGTTTTATGATTAAATCCCAGATCCTTAGCCTCCATTTCTCCTTTCAGTTTGTGTGACTATGAGACGCATTGATAGAATGGATAATTCAGCATCTTTTTCCCAGTTAGAAATATTGATTACTAAAGGACATTGGTTTAAAGTAAAAAGGGGAAAGTTTAAAGGAGATGTGAGAGGCTTTTTTTTACATAGAGGGTAGTAAATGCCTGGGAATGCACTGCCAGAGGGGGTGATAGAAGCAGCTACAATAGCAACACTTAAGAGGTATCTTCATGAATGGGCAGGGAATAGAGGGATTTCCTAGAGGAAACGTTTTTTAGTTTACAAAGGCGTCATTTGTCAGCGCAAGCTTGGTGGGCTGAAGAACCTATTCCTGTGCTGTAATGTTCTTTGTTCTTTGGGTCTAGGATCTCTTGAAAGGAATACCATTTTGACAACAATAAAGATTTATTGAATAAGAATTATAGTATTGCAATTTTCTATTGAGTCTTGGCTTATAATGACCGGGGCAAAATTGGAACTTGTTGCTATTAAAATGCCTTACGCCTACTTTAGAACACAATCTGAAAACTTGTAACCCCTTGGTAAATCAGATTCAGGGCTTGTTGCCATTAACATTATATAAAATGTAGCCACAATCTTTAAAGGGACTGCTGGAGCTGCCAAGCAAAAGGTCATTTACAAAGAGATCTCGCCTCAGTTTAGGGATAGGTATGAGCTGCTTTGGTTTCCACACTGACACATTCATAATCCTCTTCCTATTTCAGGACTTAGCTGAGTTCCACTACCAGCTGAGTTACACAGCCCCCAGCATGCATGCTCAATCATTGCCATGGTAGCATTGTGTGTCTTGTTAAAAAGAAATGTGAAGCCTGATTTACACTGAGCCTCATGCCTACCTGTTGCTATGCAGGGATCATTCCAATGTCTATATTCTTAGTCAATCTGTAAATAAAGGTCTGAATGTCTTTGGCTTTTGACTGTATCATATCTAATATGGAGTCCCACATTAACATCCTGCAAATGTAGCATTCATTTTCACATCTATACTGATGACACCTAGCTTTACTTCACCACCACATCTTCTGACTGTTTCATTATTGCAAAATTATCATGCTGCTGATCTGACATCCAGCGCTGAATGCACAGAAATTTTCTTCAATTAAATATTGGGATGACAGAAGCTATTGTTTTTTAGTGTTTGCTCTAAATTCCATTCCTTAGTTATCAACTCCATTGCCAGCAGTAATCTGAGATTAAGCCAGGTTTACACAACCCTGATGTCAGTTATTATTGAGATGACCTTCTGGAGTGGTAGATGCAGGTACAATTATAACATTTAGAAGACATTTAGACAGGTACATGAAAATGAAAGATTTATAGGGATATGGGCCAAACTCAGGCAAAAGGGACTAGTTTAGTTTGGAAAACCTGGTCAGCATGGACAAGTTGAACCAAAGGGTCTGTATGACTCCATAACTCTATGACCTCAATTCTGAACCTTCACCATGACTACCTATTTCATCGCTGTAGCATCATCCAACTTTTCCCTGCCTCAGCTTACCTGTTGAAATCCTCATTCAGGCCTTCATTACTTCTACATTTGACAGCACACTCCTGCCAACTCTCCCAAATTCCATCTTCCATAAAATTGATATCACCCCAAAACTCTGCTGCGCTTGGCTTATCCCACAGTAAGTCAGATACCCTTTCAGGTCCTTGCCACGGATTAGTCAAGGTCTTGCCTTTAAAATTTCATTCTTGATTTTAAATTCCTCCCTGGCCTCACCCTTGCTTTTCTCTGTACTCTCCTCTAGCCTTACAAGTGTCTGAGATGCTTGCACTCCACTAATTCTGGCCTCTCCTGCATTACCAAATTACAAGTGATCCTCCCTTGGGTGACAAGGCCTCCTAGTTGCTTAGGCGGTATGCTCTGACATTTTCTCCCGACATCTGTTCACCTCTCTGTCTTGTTTTCCTGCTTTAACACCTTCCTTAATAGCTGCCTCTTTGAACAAACACTTTGATTGTCTGACCTCATAGCTGGGATCTTCCAATCTGGATCAGAATCCCTATTTCCAATCTAGATCAGACTCAAAGTTGCCCACTTAACTTGCCAGGATTTTCTGGCTGGATTCCCAATGCAGTATCTTTCATAACAAACATTATCCATAACCAGGCAGGCAGCTTCAGAGTGAATCATTGCAGAAACTGCACTCCATTTTTATGGCAATGCCTGTCATGTTCCAACAATTACAATATTTAAAGGTCTAAATGCAGCTTTGACAGCGAGAAGGGAAAGGTGTGTATATGACAACTACAAAGGGAGAGGGGTGGCAGGTAGGTGTGTAAGGGGAAGTGCCAGGTGGGTCAGGGGTAAAGTGCTAGATGGATAAGGGAATAGGGTGAGTTGTCAGGGTTGTGGCTCAGTGGATAGGACGTTAAATGGGTGCGGGAGTAGTAGTTGAGTGGAAAGGGTTATGGTGCCAGCTTTGTGAGGAAGTAGCATACAGAGAAGAGATGGTGAGGGGAATGGTGGTGAATAAGTGAGCAAATAGATAGTTAGACAGGTGCTGGATACAGGTGACAGGTAAGAGGGTGAAAAGGTAGGGTGGGGCAAGAATCAGGAAGGGGATTGGATGCTCAGGGGAGACTCAGAATGGAGGAAGAGGGTGACGCCAGGTGTCAGTGGTGGTAGGTCATTTGGGTGCCTACGAGTAGGATAGACATTGCTGGCCAACAATGGTGGGGTGGACGGAATGTCGCCGTCATGGTGCCATTGTTCTGTGTAAGGGGTGGGTGAAGGCACCGTCCATCATGGCGGGGTATCAGGTCGTGTTATTGGTGGGGGAGGTGCATCAGTGGAGGGTCATTGTGAGTTTTTGTAGGGTCAGTATGATTGATTGTAGGGTGCCGGGGACGCTTCAGTTTTACAGTTGGTCAGGCATTTGAGCAAATTTTAAACTTGTTACATTTTCTAGACAATTAGTAAGCCTAAGTAAGTAGGAACCCTCTGAACTCCTTGACTCTAACTCAGAGCTGAGGAGTCTTTCTGAAGTTTCGAGATGCTGGGTAATTTCCCCTCAGAATTCTAAACTCCCCAGGCAGTTCCCAAGTAATTGGTGAGAGATTGTGTTATGTCAACTATTGGTGACCTGAAAACCTTTCACGGATTATCCTTTCATGACTTGGTGTGTTATACTTTGTTTTATTATGCTCCCATGAGATACTTTGATACATTCAAGGTGCTATATAAATATAACTGTTGTTGACTGATTGAACATTGATTCAAAAAGATAAGGCAGATCCAGTTGCATTTCTCTGTGAGTTTAGCCATGCAATAAATTGTAAAAATATCTGCTTTAATTTTGGCAGTTTTATTTGTGACAGCATCCTATTCTATTTATTACAAAGCTGGCATGAAATAGACCAATATTTTAAAATTAATCTTGTGCAAAAATCTTGTTTTTTTGTTGCAAACAAAAGACAAGGCAAATGGGATTGCATCTGTAAATATATAAGGATAAGTGGGGAAAAATTATTACAAATATTCAGACACGCGCAAACCAAATTAGTGTAAATCTTTAAACTGCAATTGAATAAAAATACGGGAGTTTTGAACTTATTTTTACAGAAACCTGTAGAAAGGCTGAAAGATTTGACCTTCACATATATTACGTGCTCCATTTGGTAAGACACATCCTTCCTTATTGAAGAGAATTCACATACTAAGGTGGTGGTTGTATTCAGAATGTTAATTCTAATGCAGGGAGTTGATTAGCTGCGCTTTGTATGAAGGTTATTTGAGGACACCTGGCTTGAATGTCAAATCTCGGAACTGTGGGTGATTCATCTGTGAGAACTGTGAGAACATTAAAATACTAAGGCGTTGAACTAGTCCCACAATTGCTGGGTCAGAGAGTTACAATGCTTTCTGAATTGATACAATGAAAAGACAAAAACTGCATTTTTAAACAAAAATTGCTGTGGCTATAATAATATGGATTCATAGTTCCTTTCTGTGAAATCCTGAATTTTTTAATCTTTGCAAAAAACCTGGATAAATTATGCAAGTCCGTGATTGTAAATCACACATTTATTCTAAGGCAATTGAATGAAATTTTGGTTTGTAGGGATACACCAAGTGATCTTTTAACTACAAAGATTTAAATATAATTCAAATTCCGTGTCCCATTAAATGGAGCCCTGTTCTGCAGTAAAGTTAAGACAACTATGCTCTTTATGTAAAATCAGTAGATCTAGGAACATGGCCCAGCCTAGCACTTCTTGTACTGCAAAATCCAAGCAGTGTAGTTTGAAAAGTGTAGGAAGAACAGACATCATAGTGAAAAAAATTCAGCAGCACACAAGTTGAATTATGTGTAGTAATACATGCAGAATATAGCACTGATAAATTACTGCTCTTGAAATATTTAATGGCAATCCCTGGTGTTAGAGGTGTAGATGAGACCAAAGGAGAAAAACTCAAACAGTGTTGTTGCTTGAAACACACAACCAATGCAAACTATACAACAAAAATTGATGTGTGCAAACACTGGTACATTATTGTTGGAAAAAATGCTATTGGACAAAATGTAGTGAATGAAGTGTAACAGTGCTTTTTCAGATTGGTGAGCAATGAAAAGAAAGCTGTCTACCCCCTGACTGTATTGATTACATGGATACATTTAAATAGGCACATTAACACTCACACGATAGGCCCAGCAGAGGGGACTGTCATTAACTAATGAACAGTAACATTTGGTCAGTGCAATGACAAGGCATTTAAATCTCTAAAATAGTGCAAAAGTAGCTCAGGGCAGCTATAATTGAAGCAATTTTACTGAACAATGCAGTCATCCAAGCAGAGGAAGGGCTGTTTTACAGCTGAGATTAGGAAAGATTTCCTAGAAAAAGTGAGAGGGAGGGAAAGAAAGAAAAAAAACATACACTTTAAGGGACAGATGGGCAATTTACACTCACATCTCAAAATCTTCTGGTACTCAGGCATGACAGAAAATTGTGGTAGAAATCCATACTATCTCCTGAGTTAAAAATTGAAATAACTGTGGATGCTGTAAATTAAGAACAAAAACAGAAGTTGCTGGAAGCTCAACAGGTCTGGCGACATCTGTGAAGAAAAAAATCAGAGTTAACGTTTCGCTGCCAGACCTGCTGAGCTTCCAGAAATTTCTGTTTTTGTTTCTATCTCCTGAATTGTTGCATTATAAAGGGAAATTCCATATGCATCCTGCCATTTACAAAAGATGAGGAACACTGAGCGAACAGCACATTTGTGGTGATTTTATATGGCACAATTGTACTGGCGGCTAAAGAGACCAATCCTCAAAAGAATCCAGGTTCTGCCACTAGCACTGTGCATGGAGCCAATAAGTGACATTGTGGCTTTGTTGCTTTTTAATGTGGAGACCTGCTGCCAAACTGCTGTAGCCATTGGCCATCATGGTTGTGATCATCAGCCCACAGAAGATGTCAGCATTTCCTTTTATCCACCACTGTTGACTCCCAGGTGTGATAGTCAACATTTTAAGATCTTCATGACACACTTTTAAACATGTTTTCAAGTAGAACTGTGGACCGCACACTTGCCTGGCTTTGGCTATCTCAGCATACAGAAGATCCTTGTGTATGTGACTGTTTGGCAGCCTGTGGCAGAGTTGAAGCTGATGGAATTGCCTCTGTTTCCTTACTGCCAACTCACGTGGGAGCTCTAGCTTTGAGATGGCTGATGCATTTGTGTTTCTGTCCTGCAGGATATACCCAGAGGGTGCCACAGCCTCTGAAGCTGGAAATTGTTCAGCTTCGTTACTTGATAGCTCCAAGTCATCCACGTTTCATAACCATACAGCAAGGTGCTGAGAATACAGGCGTTATAAATTATCAGCTTGGTCCTAAACGTTAGCTTGATGTTACTCAATGCGAAGTCGCCCAAAGGTGGCTTTATCCGAGCATGTATCAAATGCTACATTAAGGGACACTATGTACCTCAGGTAGTGGAATTTGCCCAACGCCTCAGTGCAGTGTTATTTAGTGACATTAGCGACAAAGATACAACACCTTGCCCCATGACCGCAGTTGTCTTGACTCTTAAAGTCAGGGAGAATTAGTAACAGAAAGAGTCCATGGGTCATTGTAGCCAGAGGCCATGAGAGTAATCAGCATTGATGATCAAGATGCAATGTGTTTTTTGTCTTTACGTTCAGTCATGATTGTAGAACCGGTTTGTCCAACAGGTAGCCTGTGGGAGAGAATGTGAGCCCACAGAGGTTGTGGGTGGGCTTCTCCAGGCCTTGTCCAAGATTTATAGAAGAATAGGTAAGTGGGGTGTTTGAGTGATGATATAGAGCTGCTTGCTCAATCAGCTGATGATAGCTCAGGAAATACAGGGAGAAAATGGCCTGAGATTGGTAAAGAAACACAATAGTGAGTTTTCAGTTTCCAGGGTGCTGGACCACAGTGGCGAATATGCAGGAGCATGACACGGAGTACATGTATGGGTGGGGGTCATGTGGGGGTGAGGGTGGCATGTCAGGGCGCAGAGTCAGGGAAGATCCTCTGTGCAGGCATCAGCCCCCCTGATGCACAACAATCAAGCTGACAGAGTGGACTACTTGGGCCTGCAGGCCGTGTGTAAACGTGTACATAGTCTTCTTTTGTTTCCTCCCCAAAAACTAAACCTGCACAGGGCTGAGGGAGGAAGACCACCCAGGGTGAAAGGCAGTCTGCTTCCAACCCTCAAAGAAATGAGTTTCTCCAATTGGAATTTAGAAAATTAGGCAGTAGATTAAAGAGGAGGACTACTAATATTATTAACTCTGGAATCATCCAATGCCACATGCTACTGAGTACAGCAATAAAATCATGGATCAGATGAATGTATGGCTAAAGTGATGGTGTACGAGGGAGGGCTTTAGACTTTTGGATCACTGGAACAGCTTCTGAGCAGCTTCTGGGGTAGGTGCGATCTGTGCACATTGAACAGGTTGTACCTGAATCGGAACAGGTCCAATATCTTTACTAGGAAGTTTACTCATGCTGTGGGGAGATTTCAAACTGATTCGGCAGGGGTTTGGGGCAGAGAGGAGATGTAAACTTGACAGCAAGGTCCAATCTGATATAGAGGAATGCTGGGTCAGTCCAGCAGAGGGAGAAGACATGGGCAGCATAAGGCGTATGGGAGATTTTGAAAGCTAAATTGTATCCATTTTAAAGCAAGGAGCTTGACTGGTAAGGGTGAGGAACTTAAAGCATTGATCAGCACATGGGAAATAATATTGTTGCAATCACTGAGACACAGTTGATGGAAGGGCAAGACTGGCAGCTCAACATTCCAGGGTACAGAAGTTTCAGGTGTGATGGGGGGGATGAAGTATGTGTGTGTGAAAGAGAGACAGTGACATTGCATTATTGATAAAGGAAACGATCACTGCAGTAATGAGGGAAGATGTCTTTGAAAGGTCTTCAAATAAGGTAATCTAGGCAGATTTTAGAAATAAGAAAGGGGCAATTACTTTGCTGGGATTATACTGAAGTCTCCTGAAAGTCACAGGGAGATAGAGGAGCAAACAAGTTGGCAAATCACAAAATGGTGTGAGAGAAACAGGGTTATAGTTGTAGGGATTTCAACTTTTCTAACATTAACTGGGATTACCTCAGTGAGAATAGATTAGACTGGCTGGAATTTTTAAAGTGTGTCCAGGAGAGATTTTTGTGCCAGATAGTCCTACTAGAGATGGGGCAGTGCTAGAACTAATCCAAGGGAATGAAGCTGGTCAAGAGATTAAACTTTCAGTGGGCGAGCATTTCTGAGGATAGTGACCATAACTCTATAAGTTTCAACGTCAGTGTGGAAATGGATAAGGATACTGCAGACATTAAGTGTCTTAATTTGGGGAAGACCAAGTTCAATATCATTATACAGGATCTGGCAAACATAGACTGGGAGCAGCTACTTGCAGATAAGTCTTTTTCAATTACCAATTTATTGGTTTGACTTTTTTTGCTGAGGCAAGTTATGTTCTCTACATATTTCAACTTATATTTTGAAATCCATGTTTAATATTGTGCAAAACATTATCATTGTGAAATTTGCATATGGACCCCTGGATTGAGAAACAATTGAAATGAAACTCCTCTTGTGAAAAGTTTGAGAAACCCTTTTGTGTCTGACCTAGTGCACAAGTAAACCACTTCTATACCAGCAGGAAAGGTGAAGATCAGAAGCACGGAGAAGACCTAGCAAACAGAGTGATGGCTTGGACACACATTCTTCACTCTGAAACTGTAGATACAGTGCGCGTTGTCATAGAAAAAGCGGATGAGACGGAGTAAATTTAATAGAGGCTAATTTTCCCCAAAACCTAACAGAGCCTTACTACACTGATGGTGTTGAATTCCTTGGGGAGATCTCTGTAAGTAACGTGAGATATAGCCTATTGACTACTTCTTTCTTGCAGCTAGCAAATGGAGTGCATCGTGTCCCTTGTCAATTTGCCAGTATAGAAACAGCAACGTGCTTCTGGTCATACTCAGTTTGCAGGTAAATGGAGTCTTTTACATATGACCCTAACCAAGTGCTTCCTTCTATCTTCCACCAGTGAGAAAAATATTTCCTGGCAGGAAATCTAGGAGCAAGAAAGTATTTTTCAACAAAGCAGCTGTATTCCATTACGGACATTCACAAAACTTTTTCTGCCTCGTTTATGGGATGAGGGCATCACTGGCCAGACTTACATTTATTGCCCATCCCTAATTGCCCTGAATACAATAGTGATCAGCTGCTGCTTAAACTATTGCAGCCCTTGAGGTGGAAGTACACCCACAGTGCTGTTAGGAAAGGAGTTCTCTGGTCTTGACTCTCCAACAGTGAAGAAACGGTGATACAGTTCCTAGTCTAGATGGTGTGAGGTTTGGAATGATAGTTGCAGATGGTGGTGCTCCCATGCATCTGCTGCCTAAGTGGTAGAGATTTCAAGTTTTGAAGCTGCTGTTGAAGCAGCCTTGGTGAGTTGCTGCTGTGCATCTTGTAGTTGGTCGCATTGGGTCACAAGAATGAATTTTGAAGGAGGTGAATTCGATGCCAGTCAAGTAGGATACTTTGTCCTGGATGTTGTTAGAGTTGCAATCATGCTCCTGACACCCCATATCTGAGCAAGAAAAGTGGAATAAAAAGTAACACTTCAAACTTTGCCTATGATATCAAACTTGAAAGTATGGGAAACAGCGAGGGTGACACCTACCAACTACAACAGTTAGATTAACCAAATGTACAACCAGTAGCAGATGGAATTCAACACACGGAAGTGTGAGATGACACATTTTGACTGATGGGGTAAAGAAGGGCAATAGAGACTTAACATTACAATTCTAAAGAGCATGTAGGGTATCTGGCTGTTAATGTGGATAGACCTTTGAATGTGGCAAGATGTATTGAGAGAATTTATAGTATCTGGGATCTCAGGATTCATAAATAAAGATATTGAGTACAAAAGCTGGGAAGTGGCAAATCGCTTGTTAGGCCACAGCTGGAATACTGCATCCAGTTCTGGCCACCACACTTTAGGAAGTTATGAGGGACGTGCAGAGATTTTCCAGTATGGATTCAGGATAAGGGATTTTAGCTACAAGTTTAGATTGGAGAAGCTAAGTTTTTTTCCCCTTTGGAGAAAAGAAGTTGGGGGGAGGTTTGATAAGGTTGCACAAGATTATGATTTAGACAAGGTAGATCAAGAAAACCTGACCCATTGGTTGATTATACAAGGAGAAGGAGAACACAGATTTAAGATGTTGGGCAAGAGATATGGGACAGATTGTGAGGACCAACTTTTTTGATTCAGCAAGTGTTAACAGCCTGGAACACACTGCCTACAGGAATGGCGGAAGTGGAGATGATGAATCATTCTAAAAGGCAGTTGGATGGGTACTTGAAGGAAGTAACCTTGCCTGAATACATGGATAGAGGATGGGGATCTACAGTATGGTGCTGGAGGAACACAGTAGGTCAGGCAGCATTAAAGGAGCAGGAGAGTCGACGTTTTGGGTCAGGACACTTTATCAGGATTGGGGAGGGGGAAGGGAGCTGGGAAATAAATAGAGAGGAGAGGTCGGGCTGGGGGAAGGTAGGTGGGATGGTGATAGGTAGATGCAGGTAGGGGGTAGTGTGGATTAGTCAGTGGGAAGGGTAGGATGGATAGGTGGGAGGAAGATGTCAGTGGGAAGGGTGAGTCCTCCCTCTATTTATTTCCCAGCTCCGTTCCCCCTCCCTAGCCCTGATGATGGGTCCCAACCCGAAACATTGACTTTCCTGCACCTCTGATGCTGCTGTGTTCCTCCAGCACCGCACTGTACTGACTCTGACTCCGACTCCAGCACCTACAGTTCTTAGGTATCCCCAAGAGGATAGGGATATTACTGACTGGTTACTCGACAGGAATCTGAAATGGAATCAATGGGCTGAATGACTTACTTCAGAATGGTAATAGCTCTACGACTGTATGACTCCTCCAACTCTTAATTGTCAAACCAATTGTTAGATGAACAGAACATAAGCGGTTGCTTTCAGTTCTCAAACCCCTTTTCCTTCACCACTGACATCATTCTTACCCTGACAGTTGTCTAAGGTTGAATTAGACTGCTCAGGCATAACATCAAGTTTATGATCCTGAGGTGAGCTTCCTAACATACATCTATCCACTACCTACTTTCACCTCCATAACATTGCTCAACTTCCAGCCAACCTCAGCTGATCTGCTGCTGCTGAAACCCTCATTCTTAGTTACCTCTTGGCACTTGGTTATCCCATTTCATTCTTGGTTGTTCTCCCACATTCTGCACTGTCCACTTGAAGTCATCGAAAACTCTGCTTTCCTTGTAATGCCACCTGCCTCTCCCCTGCTCATTGAGCTACATTAGCTCCTAGTCATGCAAGGATTTGATTTTAAAATTCTCATTCTGTTTGTCAGATTTCTTCGTGCCCTTGCCTTCCCCTATTTCAGTAGTCTTGTTTTGGCCTAAAGATCCTGCCCTCACTGCTATTTCTAGTCTGCAAATTCCGCCTTACTGAGCATTCCTGATTTCAATCACAAAGCCGGTGGATTACTTTAGCTTCAACTGCCTCGGCCCTAACCCCTAGGATTCCCTCCTCATGAGTTTCTACCAAGTTTCCTACTTTAAGTTTCATTGCAAAGCCATTTTTCTTTGACCTAAGCTTTTGTCATTTGGCATTGTATCTCCTGATATACATATTTTTAGCAGTATGGTGTACTTTTACCTCAATTAACTTTAATCGCACGAATAACATATTCAGCCTGAATGAAGGTTTTCAACACTGCCGTGCATAGAAGCTGCTTCCCCTCAACAGCCATTTGGCAGCACAAGCCAAAGAGCCTGGCACATACACTGCTCACTTACCCGGAATGATTGATCATTAGCCCTCTGTTATCAGAGGCATTAGGGACTAAACTGATTACTTTGGAGTTCATTTATCTGTTTTCCGGAGGATTCTCCAATCAGAAAAAAAAAATCTGCAAATATTAACACAGAATGAGAGAAAGTGCAGATATTTATTTGTTAGGCTTTGATAAAAGAATTGTTTGAAAAATTAATGTTAGGACTTAGAAAAGGGCACATTAATTCCAAATCTAATTGAGCTGAAGAAGTGAGTGGAGGCAAAGATTGCAAAATACTGTCCGAACAATAGTGAAGAATCAAGTGCCATTACAATAATGGCTGTACTTCATATACCACTGACTAATAGGAAAGATATGGGGCAAGAAATGTGCAAGGCAATTACAGAGAGGTGTATCATAATAAGCAGGGTCAATTGATCTAGGAAGCCATTGAAAGAAACACTCAGATTTAGAAGATTTCCCACATCTAGTGCCACATGAGGTAGACCAAACATATGTTTGTTTCCATGTCTAGTTTTTGTTGGATGAGGTTACTCCCATACCACCAAGGGCTATGAATTGAAAGGCAGAACTACAAATCAAGCTGACCAGCAGACTTTCCCATTCTTACCACCTGTCATAGACATACTGGAAGGATTTAACCAGTCAGCAGTCAGTCTGCTTGGCTACATTATAAACACGTTTTCCATCGCTATCATATATTGGAAAGGAACTTGAACCTTGAGTTTCTGGCTCAGAGGCAGTGACACAACTCATTTCACCACAAGGCCATTTAGACACTGGATTAACTAAAAATTAATAACATGTAAATATTAGAATTGTTGGCTATACTTAAAAGTAACAAAACTCCAGGAGAATTTTTGTAGGCTTCAACAGAGTAAAACAAGCTGGTGGAATGTGTGGACATGTTGCTGATGAAATTTACTGCCAAAGACTAAAAGCGATACATTTTGGTAGGAAAGAGGGAAGGCATTATAAAATAATGGATACAAATTTAAACAGGGTGTAGGAACACCTTGAAGGCAGATATGCACGAATCATTGAAGATGGCAGGGTAGATTGAGAATGCTGTTAATAAGGTGCATGGGGGCCTGGCCTTAATGAATAGGGGCACAGAGTACAAAAGCAAGGAAGTTTACGGTGAGCCTGTATAAAACATTGGTTCAACCTCAACTAGAGTATTGAATCTAGTTCTGGGCACCACATTGGCAAGGAGGTGAATGTACAAGAGAAGGTACAGAAAAGATTTTTGAGAACGGTTTCACGAATGAGGAAGTTCATGAATTAGGTAATTTGGAGAAGCTGAGACTTCTCTTTTGAAACAAGAAGGTTGAATGGAAATTTGATACTGGTGTTCACTGTTGTGCAATGTCTTATATTAAATAGTGTTGTTGGTGGGTTAATTCTAATTGTTTAAGATATTAATCATATACTGTGTTCATTGTTACAGGAACTAGATGCAGCAGCACATGATTTGGCCTCTCTAGCAGACTTGTGGAAGATGTAAAGCAAACCAATGATGCTCCTGTTTCACGTGTTTCTGCAAACTGATGAGATATTTTTGTGTTAGTCTAACAATACCGAGAATATTAGATTCATAATAATGAGGAGTCTGGACAGAATAGATGGGGAGACTTTCCATTGGTGGAAAAGTAGAAAATCAGAGGACACTGATTTCTGTTGATTGTCAAAAGAACCAAAGGCAATTTGAATGTAGTATTTAATACTAATTGATCTATACTTGATTTTCTTATCCTTTCAAGGGTTGATGAAAGTTTGCTTGATTGCTTGAGCTTATGGGTGAAGCTAAAGAGTTAAGCACTGACTCGACAGGAAGAAGATTCCAGAAAGGATCTGGGTTCCTTGCAATGACCAGATATGTTGAAATTTCTGTAGATTCTCAGATGTTTTAAAAGTTCTGTAAATAAACTGTTTAGATTTAGAACTGTAGATATTTCTGTATTGCTGTGAATGAAGTCATTCAAATAGTGACCTGGTGAACAGTTTAATGCTGACCAGAATAGAGAACAAGGAGGAAACCCTTTTTGTGCAACTAGTCTTTAGGATATGGAGCATACTGCCGGAGTTTGTGGTGGATGATTCACTTGTAGTTTTCAAAAGGGAATTGGATAATTACCTGAATAGAAGAAAAACTACAGGGCTAAAGGGTAAATGTAAGACAATGGGACAAGGTGAGTTGCTGTTGCACAGAGCCAGTGATGGGCTCTTCTGGGCTACAGCCTATTCTTAATCAGGCGTGTTGTAAAGCAAAAAATTCACATCCTTCCCATTACTAATAATTTCCTGGTGCTGTAGGAGCAAGCGAAAACGGGAGGTCTTTAGCACAGTGGGCACTGGAGATTGATCGAAGTCATCTATCAGTCAGTGCCAGTGTCTCAATGGGCATCAGAAAGGAGCATGGCACAAGTAGCATCCGATTCAGCAGGGAAGCTAGAGCCAATGTTTGCCATCTAATTAAGGAAGATGTGCAGAGACAGTTTAGCATTTGCACTGCACTCATAATGACAGTGAAGGTCACCACCCAACTTCTCTTTAGTGCTTATCAGTCAAGCTTGTGCTGACTGCAGCTCAGAGGCTGCTGCTGGAAAGTGCGCATGTTTGAAGCACCAACTTATGGATGAACTCTTTTCTACTTAAAATAACTTTTCAATATCTATTGTTTAGAATAATACTAGAGCATTGCTGAAACTAGAGGTGAGTTTAGTGAAGCTACGATTACAGATTCATATCAAAGGGAACTTCAATCAGAAACAGCAAGAGGTTTCATTTGTGAAAGTTGTATGTTGTACCAATTGCAGGTGGCTTATAATTGGGATAGATTGCTGCCAGCAAACTTTATTTCTATTTTCTAAAAATAAAACAAAACAGTCCCTGGTGGAGGACTATTTTAAAAAAAAACAAAACAAAAGTGTCAACAGAAATTTACCAAACTGAAACAGAAACTTATCAGAATCAAATCAAAGTATTATTATCTGGGGTCATGACGCTCCCAAAGAAGTTGAGCCTGGGATTCTGGATTGCTAGTCCTGTGACATTGCCACCACATCCTACCCAAACTTCCTTTCTATACTTTTCTAAATCAAATTGCCCCTCGTGGACACTGTCACAGAAATAAAATTTAATGGTCAATGGAAAGTTACAAAACTAGAGCGTAAACTCACTAAAATCAAATCAAAATAACATTATCCAGGGGGATGATGCACCCAGCCCCTGTGGTGCCCACTGTCTCTACTGTGCCAGTGAACACTGCTGTTCCCTCTCCACAGAGACCTGAGCGTGAACATAGCTGTGAAAAAGGGGCAGACAGTCAGGCATGATGATCCCTCCATGGCACATTGCCTGTCAACGATCATTTTGGCCAGCCCCATGTGGGGCTGCCCCCCCCTGCAGTGGATGCGTATGGATCAGGAAGCGTAGGGCTAAAGTGCAACCAACAAATTGAGGAGCAGCCCCTTGAGAAAGCTAAACAAGGTGCTGAAAATGTAAACAATAGACTTAATGTGAAAAGCAGTTTTGTTCAGGCCTCAAAAACTATATGTGGTCTTGTCTTAACAACAAGATGGAGTTTATTGTATAATAGCAATAGATACAAGTAACATTTATAGTTAGGCGTAAGATCAAAGGAGCCAGACATGACACATCTGTCTCCACTGGGATTTCATATTAGACTGCTGCTTCATCTCCCAAACATCACCATATTGGGCAGAACTTAATGCAGCTTCAGCATGAAGTGTAACAGAACATGACCTTATATGACAATCACAAGGCAAATTTTACCACATCTCTAAAAGGGTCTGATATAATCAGGAGGGCCACTTCTGTACACCAGTCATCTGATAAATGCTCCAAAGGATTAATACCCTAAATTCAGAAAATGATTCCAAAGAAGTCCTTATGTCCAGCTTAAATCACTGTCAAAGAGAGAAGGAGAAGCCTGACAGTTTAGGGAAGTTCAAAAAAAGGGCAATGATGTCAGTCCCTGATTGCATCACTATGAAGTTACAAGGGCAAACATATGCACAAAACACTGTGCACTTGTCTTCCAGAGTTAGTGTGTTTTGTTTTAAACCTGCCAAGCTTTTACAAATATGTTAAAAAAACTTCCCTAATGATGTGAATTCGTGAGTGAAGTAGAAATGCTGTGTTGAGCTTTGTGCTCAAAGAGTCAAACTACAGAATGGCTATATTTCCTAACATAGCCATGTGATTTTTTTTAACCAGTTTATTTATCTTTATGGTATTTTAGCAAATTCAATATAACAGAATTTTTTTGCTGAGAACTCAGGCTCGCATGGTGACTGCTATCAATTTGCTTCTCTCTAAAATTTATGCAGATGTCGGCAAAATTATTCTGGATTGGATTCAAATTCTGTTCTTTAAGGCAAAAAGATGGTATTGTGATACACTGTTCCAAACCCAAATCTGTATGCGGTGCCAATTTACTTCCTCCCTTATACTATCAGTGTTTGTTTAGTTCATTGATTTTTTAAAGAACATTTAGGAGCATTGCTTAAAAATGGAAAGTGCAGACGCCAAAGATTATTCAATCTAAAATAACTGTGTCCCTACCTTATAATTAAAATGTAAAGTTCTCTTCAGGAATACATAAATTATAAAAAATCACCCACATGAAAAGCTTTCTTTTCAAATCTGACCTCATTGGGCATGACAATGATACACCTCAGGAGAAAATAACTGACTATAAGCCAGACACTTCAGAAAAGCTGCCATCCCTTAAGGAGACATGTGCTAATCCCTACAGAGCATGTGGCTTTCAGCAAGAGCTGAAAACCCCCGATTACACAAGTCCTTGGGGGCTCGATGTTTACCGAGTCAGCTCACTGCCACTAATGCTGGGCCTCTCAACAAATCAGCACTACACCAGCTGTCAGGCACTGTAGGCTTTTTGCTGAGTACATTTCAAAATTAGCTCTGATCAAAACCCAATAGACAAATCCAGAAATATAAGGAGCCGAAATTTTTATATCTAAAATGAACCAAAACTATGGCATTATAAATTTGGTGAACTGCATAATAATTCTGAAACTGAAGAGGTTGTGTGTAACCCACTACTAACCTTTATAGAGAAATCACATATCCCTGATGCGTTTGAAGCAACACTCAGTCACTCATTTCTAAAGCAACCGTAAAGGTATACAGTAAAATCAAGATAAGTGAACACTGAACTAAAAATAACTCTGTGTACCTGATCCTTCAAGTGCACAACATACTGGCTGATTAATTGCTTTCAGTAGAGGATGAGGCAATGTAGGAGCCTCTGCTTAAATAAATATCTTTTTCAGCCAATTATTAGTTACTTTTACATGGTTTTGTATGGACACACCGATGAGATGAATTTCATCCTTGGCAAGAACACAAAATGAGTGATAGTCAATGAGCAGTTTAAGTTACCATGGTAAATGTTGTTTCCAAAATGTGAAATGTTGCCATACAAGAATTTCATTCTTTGAAATCTGAAAGGTAATAAATCTTTTTTGTCAGTTTAAAGTGCATACATTGTTAAAGCAATCAGAATTCAAATTAATTATGATATTTTTCAGTTGCATTATTATCATTATTTGTTTATTCTTCAGTACATTTGTTTACTGCAATAATTTGAACTATAGACTGAAGATAATAAAATTTCTAACTTTGAAACATACTATTTGATGTTGTCAAATTATGTTCTGAACTGTTTAGATCATGGTAGACCATCAAAATATCAGTATGATAAGAATGAAGTGCAATAAGAAAAGAATATAGTCACAAATTAATTACCTTTCTTATAAAGGTAATCATCACAATTTTCACATTATTCAAATATCCCTCTGACACATCTCTTGCCCTTCTGGAACAGCACGGCCATACTGTCCCATTAGTGGGCAGGTTATCATGACCTTGTAAGAATGTCACAGAGTTGTATATAAGTAACAGTGTGCGTAAAGTTAGAAAACGCTAGAACTTCAAACACTCAAGAAGACATAACAGACCAGGCTACAACATGGACACACAAAAAAGATGGATTAGTCCTTGGACCTAATGTAACTATGCATGAGAGGCTAGTATTTCAATGGTTATCATGCATAGCAGTATTTAGTAGCAGTACAATGAATAGTTAGTTTGAAGTCTAAGTATGGAGACAGTTTCTGTCTTTGCCTTCTTGTTAGCCAGTTTGGAAAGAACCCAAATTCAGTGTGGCATCAAACAACATGACAAGATAAAGAAGCCCATTTCATTTTGATAGATTTTTACAACAGATCACTGATCCACCAATTGTCAACCATCAGTGAGAATTCTATTCTGATATGCAACAAATTCAGTTCCTGTGGTGCAAGTTAAATCCAATTAACTGCTGCAATGGCAGAATATGTTTTTTTAAAAAATACACTGATTTCAGGCAAAATCTTGGCCTAGATTCACACTATCCTTTGCATTTAAAAGTGCATCTGGTTTCTCTCCAGAATTGCCAACTCTGGATTGAAGATTATGCCTTCTTGTTCTAGATTGAATGAATGTGCTGCATTGAGAAGTGTCCCTGCCTTCAAGTCAGAAGTTCTGGGGACTTGCTGGCTAAGGAAGATGTGGCCATAAAGCAGTTAAGTAAGATGAGTCTCAAAGTTCCAGCAGGAAAAGCAGGAAAGATTCAAGTGATGAAAAAAACATCCGAGCCTTTACCTACTTAAATGCTTATTACTCAGGACTACGATGTGCACTAAACTTGTGAGGAGTTGGTTGGCTCAGTTGGCTGAATGCTTGATGTGAATCAGATGGGCGCCATCAGCATGTGGTTGATTTAATTTGGATGTTTGTTTTGCCTGTTGGTACTGGTTGTATTCCTAAAACTAACTGTTATACTATGAGATCGTATATTGACTCTAAATAATCAAAAGCAGTGCCAGTTTTAATATCCATAATTGCATATAATTCTTTTTAAAGTAACAGAACTTTTGCAATGGCTTGTTTCCAATAAAACAATCAATGGATGAGTAAACCACTGAAGTCTTGAAGTTTGTGTCACTAGTGGAACTTCTTAATAGTTTTATTACCTTTCTTATTCAATGCTGGACATTTAACATAGTATGTATTTCATAGCATGTAGCTAGCTACTAAGTTAAATAAAAATTAATTTAGTATGTGTAAGGCTGGCTTTTGTTTTCTGCAATTCCTCAAAGATGAAGCTAAGCCAATTAGAAGCATGAACAGTTTATAGGACACCTTGATAATAACCAGAAAGGTTTTTTTTTCTGATGTGCTATTTACTATTAATTGCATTTCCATTCTGTAGAAAGAAACAAATCAGATCATTAATCTTCCCTGAATGAATGTCAATACATGCATCGGTTTTTTTAAAAATAAAAATGTTCACCATGGAGACGGTCCCTGCTGGTTCCCGTCTTCTCGTATGAAAAGGTTTAAATTCGCTAGGGAGCTTTCGTGAAAAAACATTGTTCCAATCTGCCAGACCTAAAAGACAATGAATCTCAGCATGAGATTCAACAAGCATAAAGGGCTGCACGTCAGACTTTCTGGCCTTGTACATGTAAGTGATTTAGGAGCTTCATTTGAGCTGTTTCAGGTTTGTCTGTATACTGGCAAACATGAAAGATGAATGGATCTTTGGAGAAAATACCATCCTGAGATCCAAATTAGATTATGCATAAATTTGAACATTTTTTTCTCATCTCTAAATTTATTTGCAGGATGCATTTACCATGACTAATAAGTGATTCCATCCTAATGTATGGTGCAGTTACATTTTTTCTTGGGTTCGGCAGATAAATACACCCTAACTGACATGCAACGTTATTAATGAGCAAATTTCCTTGTTCTGGAAAGGATAGGTAGTTGGTAAAAATCAGGCTTGTTATCAGTTTTAAACTGTTCTATCAATTAAGGGAATAATTTCATAGTACAAAATCATAACTTTGCTGCTCAAGATAATCAATACATACCTGGTGAAATATTTCATATCTTTCTATTTAGTTTTTTAAAAATCCCACAGCATGACCAGCTGGGGTGCAATACTTATCAGAAAATCTTCAACATACTGCCTGTAATTGTTCAGCCCTCATCTCAATTCAAGCTTTTTAATTTTGACTTTTTACTTTTGGACTCAGCATGAGACAAATGCCTGCTCTATATTTAAGCCCCTTTTCTGACTTTAACATTTATTGTTTCCACTGTAAAGAGAGAGGAGTTAATTATGTGTATGGAGCTCAGAAGGAGACTGCATGGTCTATTGTGTGCAAGCTCGTTTAAAAGAACCTGAGGTAGAGTCACTCAGATCCAGCCACAGATTTTTTTCTGGTCCATTCATTGATTTTAATTGAGTGACAGTTGGGACTTGAACCTGAACTCACAGATAGGGAGACTAATTCTGTGCCAGCAGAGTCCTTTTACAGAATCAGAATTATTATGGTGCGGCAGGAGGCCAATTGGCCCATCATGCCTGCATTGGCTCAATTATCAACTGCCAATCTCCTGCCTTTTCCCCATATCCCTGCACACCATTACTATCCAAAACAAATGCCTCAGTTGAATCTGCCTCCACCGCATTTCCAGGCAGTGTACTCCATACCCCATCCACTCTGTGAAAAAGGTTTTGCTTACATCTTAAACCTCGTTTCATTTGCGCACACTTTAGATCTAAGCTCTCTCGTTCTTGCTCCTCTTACAAGCAGAACCAATTTCGCCCGGTCTATGCTGTCCAGTCCACTTATGCTTTTGAAAATCTCAAATAGATCTCCTCTCCAAAGAGAACAGTCCCATCTTCTTCACTTTATCTTCATAACTGAATTTTTCATGCCTGGAACCTTTCTCCTGTATTCTCTCCAATGCATTTGCATCTTTCCTATGAAAGTAAGTGAAATCACCATAGCCCTGCTCAGTCATTAGAGAGAGATAACTGGTGGTGGTTTAACCTGATGGTAACCATGCCTCGGACAAGAGCCAAGGTTGAGAAGGAGGGATCTTCATTGTAACCTCAGCTGGTGCAGGAATTGAACCCACACTGTTGTCATTACTCTACATCACAAACCAGTCATGCAGACAACTGAGCTAACTGATCCCCAATCTGTCCTATAATGTGGTATGCACAACTGTATACAATACATGTTGTAGGTAGTTACCCAGTAATATTATCGCTAGACTATTAATCCATTTATCCAGGTAATATTCTGAGGATCATGGTTCGAATCCTGCCATGGTAGGTGGTGGAATTTGAATTCAATAATAGGCTGGAAATAAGAGTCTAATGATGACTGCGAAACCATTGCCTGATTGTCAGGAAAAGAAACCCATTGGTTTCACTAATGTCCTATAGGGAAGTAAATCTGCATGTGACTGCAGACCCACAGTAATGTGGGTGACTCTTAACTGCCCTCTGGGCAATTAAATGTTGGTCTACCCAGTGACACCTATATCCCATGAATGAATAAAGAAACAAACTCCAGTTGAGCTTGTACAAACTTGTACAAGTTTAACATCACCTCTGTGTTTGTGTACACTAAGCCCCTATTAATAAAGCCAGGAACACAATGCTTTTAAGCAGATAATAACTTACACTAAACTATACCATTAAGTTTAATGGATGAATCATTTAGGGTCCTTTTTTCCTAACTGCACTATGCCAGTCATTTTAGCCTCAACAACAAATTGGTAAATCTTGCAAATATTACAAATAAACTTGCACTGTCTTAATAATGTTAAGCAATTGCAGGGAGAGCCAGTTGAGGACAGCATAGAACATAGAACATAGAACATTACAGCGCAGTACAGGCCCTTCAGCCTTCGATGTTGCGCCGACCTGTGAAACCAATCTGAAGCCCATCTAACCTAAACTATTCCATTATCATCCATATGTTTATCCAATGACCATTTAAATGCCCTTAAAGTTGGCAAGTCTACTACTTTTGCAGGCAGGGCATTCCACGCCCTTACTACTCTCTGAGTAAAGAACCTACCTCTGACATCTGTCCTATATCTATCACCCCTCAATTTAAAGCTATGTCCCCTCGTGCTAGCCATCACCATCTGAGGAAAAAGGCTCCCACTGTCCACCCTATCTAATCCTCTGCTCATCTTGTATGTCTCTATTAAGTCACCTCTTAACCTTCTTCTCTCTAACGAAAACAGCCTCAAGTCCCTCAGCCTTTCCTCATAAGACCTTCCCTCCATACCAGGCAACATCCTGGTAAATCTCCTCTGCACCCTTTCCAATGCTTCCACATCCTTCCTATAATGCGGTGACCAGAACTGTACGCAATACTCCAAGTGCGGCCACACTAGAGTTTTGTACAGCTGCAACATGACCTCATGGCTCCGAAACTCAATCCCTCTACCAATAAAACCTAACACACCGTATGCCTTCTTAACAACGCTATCAACCTGGGTGGCAACTTTCAGTGATCTATGTACATGGACACCGAGATCTCTCTGCTCATCCACACTACCAAGAATCTTACCATTAGCCCAGTACTCTGTATTCCTGTTACTCCTTCCAAAGTGAATCACCTCACACTTTTCCACATTAAACTCCATTTGCCACCTCTCAGCCCAGCTCTGCAGCTTATCTATGTCCCTCTGTAACCTGCAACATCCTTCCGCACTATCCACAACTCCACCGACTTTGGTGTCATCCGCAAATTTACTAACCCATCCTTCTATGCCCTCATCCAGGTCATTTATAAAAATGACAAACAGCAGTGGCCCCAAAACAGATCCTTGAGGTACACCACTAGTAACTGAACTCCAGGATGAACATTTCCCATCAACCACCACCCTCTGTCTTCTTACAGCTAGCCAATTTCTGATCCAAACCGCTAAATCACCCTCAATCAGTGTTACTCATCTAGTAATCCAGATCCTTGAACTAATGCTGCAGACAACAATTTAAATCTCACCAAGATAGCTGAGGGAATTTAAATTCAATCATTTAATAAATCTCTAATATCATACTAGTTTAATTAACAATCGTGAAACTAGTGAATTTTCATTAAAACCCATTTGGTTCACTAATATCCTTCAGGGAAGGAAAATTACCCTCTCACTTTGTCTAGCATCTCAAGACCAACTATGTGGTTGACTCAGAACTGACTTCACAAGCTATTCAGTTATTGTAAGCTTTCCACAACGACAACTAGGCACAGGTACTTAATGCTGGCCTTGCCACTGACACTCATCTGAAGAATTAATTTTTAAGAAGTTTTAAGATTTAAATTAAGTCAGCAAATGAGAATTAATTAACTCCCTTACAGATTCTCCTGAGAGAATATACCTGTGGTTTGAATGACAGCCTGCTTTGACGTGGCAAGACACACACCTCCAGGACTGGTGAGACACATACTAGGATCTTCTGGCCCAGAGATACAGACACTAATGTTGCACTAAAAGGCCCTGTGACTATTAGACCAAGGCTGAAAACTGCCTAATTTTCATACTTCATAGCACAGATTCAGATATTTTAAACAACCCATTGATGTGTACTATGACACACCTCTGGAATAGGTGGGATCTGAACTTGGGTCTCCTGGCTCAAAGGTAGGGAACACAGCCACTGCATTACAAGAACCCAAGAGCTGTAGTAACCTGCATTCATTAAAACGCATGCATCTCTTATTAATTATTATTAACTAATCATGTGACCAGAAATGCCTTTTTATTTTAATTCCACTAACTCCACTAAATTCTGCATGTTGAATTGACTGGTAACTGTTGACTGACAGTCTCACGTTTTATAACATGGACTGGATTTAGTGTTTCGTTGCTGTTTTTTAAAAAAAATTCTTTCCTATATAGGCATTGGTGAACCAGATAGGGTTTTACAACAACTGATGGTGAATATATGGTTGGCATAGGCCAGCCTTTAAATTGCAGATTCTTCCTTCTTTTAAATTGAGTTCATATTTCACCACCCGCCACAATGGGATTTGAATTGCTGTTCCCAGGAAATTAACTTTCAGCCTTTAGATTAGTCTAGCAACTTTACCTCCAGGTCATCATGCAAGACCCTACAGCTTTAATGCCAGATATGACATTTAAAGCATACTATTCATTCCACTGTTCTGTACAGCTCATGGTAAGGCATTATGTTGGAGACTTTTCCTGGAAATTATGAAAGATCTGTCAGAACCGTCCAGCTGTGATAACACTGAAATATTTACTAAAGAAACTGCTCTAGATTCAACCACTCAACCACTATTGCCAATGGGCATCAAATTCACTGCAACCCTTGACTGCTGTGTTTGGCTTTTTCCAAGGGTGGTCTGAAAAGTGCACGTTCTATAAATATATATGAAAAGTGCATTGATTCATGGAAAGATTAGTATCAACTCAAAGCCAAAATTGTTTTGTATTGGTGCTAAACCTTGTGCACAAATTAGGTGACAATGTCCAAACTGACTCCCAGCTACTGCTTCCTGTCCATGTAGGATCGTGATCTGCTGCTTCATTGACATTAACTGCAGGGCTCATCTAAATTGTTTTACACCAATACCGCTGTAATACAAACGTGCCAGGAGGTCAAATTACATCTTCAGCATGGCCAAAAGCTTCTTCATATCACAACCTAGTAGAACAGCACAATTCTAAAAGGCCTGATGTAACTTTTACAGAATAACAAGGTACTTTCATCCTTCTGCTGTGCTAAACTATGATCTGTACACTGGCATTTTCACAGTCCTTCACAGCTTTTAGGACTCACCTGAATCCTCACTGCATAGGGATATTCAACAGCTGTCTAACTTTTCTGAGCTACAACTGCAGCGAGCCTATGTAGTTCGGTAGCTTATTAATTAAGTGGAGGCTTCTTTCAAGCCCTTCACAGCCCTTATTCGTCCTTAAGAGCTCACTGCACAAAATCTGTGTAGTTTAGTTGACTATTACTTCGCAGCTCACAGCAGCCCCGCCTAACATAGAGTCTGCTCTCTCTCTCTCTCAGAAAGAAACACACACACACACACATACACAACACCTCATCAGTGACCCCTGAACTGTTCTGGGCAGCCTATTGAAAATCTTACAAAGGCTCCACTCGTTTTAAGGCAGAATTAAATATAACTAAAACTTTTGAACAGTTAAACAAAGTAGGTTTGGACCTGTCTGAACTCCTGAATGATACAATATTCACCTAATGCTGGCTTCTGCCATACAAATCGATAGAACAAAAAATGAATTTGTCACATTCTGTAAAAATCTACAGACCGTGGTAGGTCACAAGATTGTACAGGCTAAGAACCAATAAAGAACAATAAAAAGATAATAAAGAGGCAGAAAGTAGGATGTGAAAGAAAGCTAGCTAGTAATGTGAAGGCAGTAGTAAGAGTTTCTACAAGTATTTTAATTGGAGAAAATTAACTAAAGCTTTAGTTGTTCCTTGAGAGAGTGCAACTGGGGAATTGATAATAGAAAAAAATTGTGGAAGCACTGATTAGATAGTTTGTGTCTGTCTCCATCAGAGAAGACTAAGTAAACTTCTTAAAGATTATTGAAAATCAAGAGGTGGTAGGAAGAGATAAACTTAACACTATCAATGGGGGAAAAGGTATTAGGAAACCTATTGAAACTAAAGGCTGATGTGTTCCCAGGACCTGAGGATCTGCATACTATGATTTTATAAGCAGTGACTACACAGACAGTAGACACATTAGTTATAATCTTCCAAATTTCCTTTGATTCTGGATGCATCCTAGTGAACTGGAAAATAGCGAATGTAACAAACTTACTCAATAAAGCATGAAGGCAAAAAGTGGGAACTTCTGTCCAAAGATTTCAGATTAAGGTGGATTGGCCATGCTAAATTGTCCATAGTGCCTAGGGATATGGAGGTTAGGTGGATTAGTCATGGGAAATGCAGGATTTCAGGGAATAAGATTAGGGGTGGAGAAGTCTGGGTAGGACACTGTTTGGAGGGTTAGTGCAGATTCGATGGGCCAAATAACGTGATTCAGCATAGTAGGGATACTATGATTCTATGTGCCATTGCCTTAATAAATATGCTGGTGAAGGTGCTAAAATTCGTTACTAAGTAGGTTGTAGCAGGATAGATAGAAAATGATTTAGTCAGGCAAAGTCAACATTACTGTCTGAAAGGGAAGTTGTGTTTAACTAATTTACTGGAGTGTTTTGATGAAGTAGATTCACAGTGAATAGAGGGGGACCAATAAAAGTAGTGCACTTGGATTTCTAAAAGGCATTTGATATGATACCAAGAAAACATTTGCTGCACAAGAGAAGAGCATATAGTGTAGGTGTAACATATTAACATAGACAAAGGACTGGTTAGTTATCAGGGAGTAGAGAATAAGGACAAATAGGTCTTCTCATGTTGGCAAACTGTAACTAGTGGGGTGCCATGAGGATTAGTGCTGCCTCATCAACTATTTACACTATATACCAATAATCTGGATGAGGGGACTAAATTTGCCAATGACATCAAGATAGGTAGCATACTAAGTTACCAAGAAAAAGTGAGAGTCTGCCAAGGGATATTTATAGATTAGGTATTGGGACAAAAGTTTGACAAATGGAGTATTAGGTAGGTAAATGTGAACTTGTCCACTTTGACATGAAGACTAGAGAAGTAGTGTGCTATTTAAATGGAGAGAAATTGCAGGACTCAATGGTACAGATAGATCTGATGGTCCTGGTACATTGCGTGTTGTTGTTTACTGCAAGAGAGATGGAATCTAAAAGTAGGGATGTTCTATTGCAGTTGTATAGGACATTGTTAAGATCTGAACATCTGAGCACTGTGTGCAATTCGGTCTCCTATTTCAAATAGGATATAATTGCTTTTCAAGCAGTTCAGATAATGCTCAATCAACTCGTTGCTGGCATGAAAGGCTTAGCTTATGAAGCAAGGTTCAACAAATTGGGAGTTACAAGAATGAGAAGGGATCTTACTGAAATATAAAAGATCCTGAACGGGCCAGGTAGGAGGATGCCAGGAGGATGTTTCCTCTTGTGGGAGAGAATAAAATCGTGGTTTAAGAAAATAGCATAAAATAAGACATAAGATATATCTATTTTAAGACAGAGAGGAAGAGACTTTTTTTTCTCGTCAGAGAATCGCTGAATATGGAATTCTCTTCCTCAGAAGCTTTGGGAAGCTGGGTCTTTAAATTTATTCAAGGCTGAATTTGATAAATCTTTAATAGATAAAGCAGTCAAGGGATATGGAGTGCAGGCAGGAAAGTGGAGTGAGGACTATAACCAGATCAGTCATTGTGGGATTGCTTAGCTATATCTATTGCACACTGCCTATGCTACTTGCTATGCAGGAGGTCCTGTGTTGTCGTTTCATCTTGTTGACATCTTATTTTTATGTATTTCTGAAGGTGCTCCTAGCATGCCTTACTGCGCTTTTCATTGAACCATCTAACTCACAACAATGTGGCTGCCTCTTAACTGTCCTCTGAAATGGCCTAGCAAGCCACGCAGTTCAAGGATAATTAGGATGTGAAACAACACAATAATGACATACTACTCTTTCCCCATGTCAGTGTTAACTCATGTCTTTATCTCCCATTGTTCTTTCATGCCTGACAAAAGAGCAGAATGTGAGGAGGCCAGGACATCTTCTGAGGAAGCAATATCACAAACCTGTCACACACTCTACACCAGCAGTGCCAAAAAAAAATCCTGGTGAAATGCCTAAGGGAAGCACACATTGCAGGGTCAGGTGTTGGAAACAGAAATAGCAGTAGAAAGTTCCCTTTGGAGATGGCAGGTAACTCCAAACTCTGGATGCAGTTGTTATGTCAGGACAGTTCTGGAACAGAAATAGAAAAAGTGTGAAGCTCTGCCCATGCTTTCAGATCTACTGCAAACATCTAGAGAAGATTGAAGGAGACCATATCCAACAATGTCAGTGCTTGGAGTAGAGGATTTGTTTTGGTATGTCTTGTGTCAGACATGTGGATGTTGTGATCCACACAATGCAACTGATTGGCTGTAAACAGTTATTTGATGCTGGGGATGTTGGACAGAGAGAGAACATTGATTTTGGAGTGCCCATCCTGCCATTGGATTTGCAGGATTTTATGGAGACATCACTGGTGACGTTCCTCCAGGGATTTGAGACATCCACTGAAAATGTCCACGTCTCCAATGCATGGAGAAGGGTAGCTAACACAACTGCCTTGTAGATCATGAGCTTGGTGTTGGGTTTCAGGCTTTTGTCATTAAACACTCTGGAACAGCGCAACAGGGAGTTCTAAGGCCATATTGGCAAAAGGTGAAGAATTCTGATCCCTTGTGAAATGTCATGAGATTTGATGATTCACTGTGTCATTAATGTCTCAGTGAGAATTGCTGAGAAACCTATGAGATCACGATCACATTTGTTATTTGATGCGTGCAGAGAGGTGTTCAATCGCTGTATGAGAGCAGGCCTATGGTTTCAGGGGAATGGGAGAAAAGCTGAAGAGTCAGGAGCAGCGAGGATAGCACTGAAGCTGCTCAATTAGAGTGTGAGGAGAGAGCATCATCATAGTCAAGAACAGTGAGAAGAAAGATGGAGAGATAGTAGGAACTGCAGATGCTGGAGAATCCGAGACAACAAGGTGCAGGGCTGGATGAACACAGCAGGCCAAGCAGCA